>NC_142935.1:36306232-36408732 GCF_046866305.1 Octopus bimaculoides
ATTCCTGCTTCAGTGCATATTAAACAGTTTCCACTTTCTTTGAAAAATGTGTGTTGCTTTCTGAAATTTTATAACTTTTTGTTCTAGTTAGTTTTTAATTTGTCAATTTTTATATGTATTGTTTCTTAATCTTCCCATATGTCTTCCAATGAAAGTAATAAATTTTTAAGGAATAGAAATCAAGCATTGAGAAATTGAATAGCGATGAGAAAGTATTGAGGAGTGGGGTGAAGGGTGGGATCTCCCTATCTCTAACAAAAAACCCAATCTTAATAGAAAAGCGAAATCAGATATGTTCCTAGCCTTGCATGCTGTCAGGTTAAAATCTGCAGCTGTTGCATTGCTGTACACTTACAAACAATAAGTCAGCATATTTTAGCCATTACTACTGGAAGTTAATGTATATGTGCATGCCACACTTTGTTTGTGTGTGAGTCTTTGGTGTATATATATATATATATATATATACACACACACACACGTGTGTGTGTATACACATGAATGTATGTATATATATATATATATATATATATATATATATATATATACACACACACACATGCACATATATGTCTGTATAATATGTACACATACACACATATGCATGTGTATATGTGCATATGTGTATATACATATATCTATGTTTAAGTAGGTATGTATATGACTTTGAGCATGTTGATGTGTCATATGTACTATACTATATCATTCCCAATTTATTTTTATATTTTTCTCATCATACATCCGAATGTATATACAAAATATGTGTTTTGATATATGTGCATTATATATATATATATCATCATCATTGTCGTTTAACGTCCGCTTTCCATGCTGGCTTGGGTTGGACAATTTGACTGAAGGCTAGCGAGCCAGAAGGCTGTACCAGGCTCCAATCCGATCTGGTAATGTTTCTACAGCTGGATGCCCTTCCTAATGCGAACCACTCCAAGAGTGTAGTGATAGCTTTTCACGTGCCACCGGCACAGGAGCAGTCGGCCAGCACTGGCATTGGCCATGCATGAATGGTGCTTTTTACGTAGCACTGGCACAGGAGCCAGTCAGGCGGCTCTGGCAGCAATCACACTTGAATGGTGCTTTCTACGTGACACCGGCACGAGACCAGTCAGGCGACACTGGCATTGACCACGCTCGAATGGTGCTTTCTATGTTCCACCAGCACAGGTGCCAATCGTGCGGCGATGACAACGACTTCACTTGCCTCAACAGGTCTTTAAAAGCGTAGTTTATTGCCCAATGATTGAAGAGTAGTCTTAAATGGGCTGGTTATGCTGCACTGGCATAGGCCATGCTTATGGTCTCACTTGGCTTGCAGGGTTTTCTCAAGCACAGCATATCTCCAAAGGTCTTGGTCAATTGTCATTGCCTCGGTGATGCCCAACATTTGAAGGTTGTGCTTCGATACCTCATCCCAATCTTCCTGGGTCTACTTCTTCCACTCCAAATCTGATGCTTCTTATATCCAACTCTTCTCTCAGGGCACTTACACTCTGTCACATATGTACACTGACATTACACATCCAGTGGAGCATACTAGCTTCATTCCTTGCAAGCTTACGAATGTCCTCAGCAGCCACGGCCCATGTTTTTCACCCTGTAATATGACGGAAACTGTTTTCTGCACATTTTCAGTGTTTACTGCCCCTAGCATTTTCAACACTCAAAAACGCTATCTTCCCAGTTAGCCTTCCTTTGATATTGCTGCACCTCTTATGTGTCCATAGCTTACACCAAGTACATCTTATGGAGTTTCTACCTTCGCCTTTTCTACAGGTCAAGCAGGGCCATCTACCTGAAGGGATTTGTGGTTTGTCTGCCTTCCTACTTATTAAGACTTTGGTTTTTGCTAGATTGACTCTAAGGCCCTTCGATTCTAGACATTGCTTCCACACCTGAAACTTCTCTAGTTCTGATAGTGACTCAGCTATTAGGGCAAGGTGATCAGCATAGAGGAGCTCCCAGGGGCATCCTGTCTTGAATTGCTCTGTTATTGCTTGGAGGACTATGATGAATAAGAGAGGGCTGAGGACTGATCCTTAGTGGACCCCTACTCCTACCCGGAATTCTTCACTGTACTTATTGCCAACCCTCATGCTACTGACAGGATCCCTGTACAGATAAGGGATTGGGAACCCTGTCAAAGGCTTTCTCCATGTCAAAAGCCAGGTACAGAGATTTATTGTTGGCTAGGTATTTCTCCTGTAGCTGTCTTACCAGAAATATAGCATCCGTTGTGTTTTCTCACTGATAATCTCCCTAATGCCATTGGGAGATATTTCCCAAACTGACTATCTTCCTAATTAGTTGGGCTGTGACCTTCTTCATGACTTTCATTACCTGATTCAGTAACTTGATAGCTCTGTAATTATTCATATCTAATGCATCACCTTTACCTTTGTAACAGTTGACTATGGTGCTGCTACACCACTCATTGGATATGACTCCTTCATGTATCACCTGGTTGACAATACAGTTGACTTGGCTATATCCGACACTGCCAGATATTTTGAGCATCTCTGCGTCGATTCCTGATGGGCCAGAGACTTTCCTTGTCTTCATACACTTAATTGCTTTATTTACTTATATATATATATACACACACACACATACATATATATGTATTTTTATATTTCTATGCACAAACATCTCTCTCTCTTTCTCTCTCTCTCTCTCTCTCTCTCTCTCTCTCTCTCTCTCTCTCTCTCTCTCTCTCTCTCTCTCTCTATATATATATATATATATATATATATATATATATATATATATATATATATATATACATATCTATAGCATGGAAAGCAGACGTTAAACGAAACGATATATATATACATATCTATATTTATATATATATATCTTAGATATATATATATATATATATATATATATATATATAATTACACAGAAATCTCTCACTGTATATATACATACATATTTTTAGGCATAAATCTCTGTGTTTATGTATATATAGACACACACACACACACACACACAGAGGTTTATGCATAAAAATACGTATATATATATATATATATATATATATATATATATGTCTGTAATATGTGTGTGTATGCTCTTGTGTATATGAATACACTAGTATATCTATGACTAACTATAGTTACACAATTCCTTTATTCTTTTAGCGTGTGCATATGCAAAATTTACATAATCACACTTGTGTATGGTGAATACAAATAATCACACTGTTCGCACATGCATAAACATGCACACACACGCACATACACATGGGTTCATCTCAATAAATCATACACACATGAATTTCAGTTTCACACATTTTTTTCATCATTTTTCCATTTTTATTTTATTCTATTTTACTTGATTCTGATTTTACCATGTTAACTTTCCAGTCTCCCCACCTTCCTCTTTCTTTCTTTTTCAATTCTCTTATATTACTATCTTATTTGAGTTATTTTTTTGTTTTTAAAGCTTTTTTTGGTTTTATTTCTTTCTTCTGAAAATTTTCACAGCACTTGTTTTCTGCTCATGCTTTGTTTTGTTTCTTTTTGTTTTGTTAATTCCCATATGTCTATACTTGAAATCATATTTGTCATTCCTTTAAATGCTTCTTTAGAAATCGGAAATCTATTACAGGAAACTTTTCATCACCACCACCAATACTACTGCTGCTACTGCTGCTACTACTGCTACTGCTACTACTACTAGTACTCTTTATTTAAAAAGGAACAATTTTTTTGACACACTTGTTATTTTTATTCTCATTGACCAATATATTTTTTTCACCCTCCTGTGATTCAATAGGCTGATGTGAAAACAATGTATGAAGTCACTTTGTGTTCTCCCAACCCATTTAGAAGTGTACGGCAAAATCTCCTTTAAATCACATTCCCTGCTCTCCTAGATACACTATACTAGAAAAAAGAATAGTAAATAATTAAACAGGTGTAGGCATGGCTGTGTGGTTAAGAACTTCAGTTTGCGACCACGTGGTTTGAGGTTCACTTCCAGTGTGTGGCACCTTGGCCAATCTTCTATTATGGTCCCGGGCCCACCTATGCCTTGTTTAGATAGTTGGTTGATAGAAACTGTGTAGGTAGCCCATCGTGCATGTGTGTGTTTATATATATATATATATATATGTTCATGTGTGTATGAGTGTGTGGGCCTTTGTGTTTGTTGTCCCCTCCACCACTTGACAACCAGTGTTGGTATGATTATATCCCTATAAGTTAGCAATTCAGTAAAAGTGACTGATAGAAGTATAAAACTAAAAATAAGTACTAGGGTCTATTTGTTCAAATAAACCCTTCAAGGTGGTGCCCCAGGTTGGCCACAATCCAATGATTGAAACAAGTAAATGTAAAAACAAAAAGTAAAAATAAGCAAAAACGGTAGTTAAAACTGGAGTGCTTGTAATCATGTCTGCTTAGATATAGCCAACCCAAGCACTTAACAACAACAATGATAGTAACAGCTCAAGTTCTCTCTCTTGATTGTTTACCTCCACTACAAAAACTGTCTTCTCTCAAAAATCAACATCTTCATCATCGTCATTGTAAAAACATTAGTGCTGTCTTAAGACATGGACACACTAGGCAGTTGCCCAAGACCTTCATGGGTTTAAGGTCTCAGTTTTAAACTATATATGTTGTGGCTTGTTGCCATTGAATAAATGCTATTGGACCTAGTGCAACAGTTTACCCAAAGGCCTAAAATGACACCAGCTCAAAGTATTTAGGTTATGTTCCTTTTATGTTCTGATTCTGAATCTATCTGTCAACAAGTTTGTCATTGGTTCATATCTTTATGTGGGAGATGAATGGGCGTTGAGTGGGGTGGTGGGCAAGAAAATACCAGTAATTTACTTGTCCTTGATTTGTTTCAATATGCACTATTAAAAGTGTTCTCCCTCTCTACATTCTTTAGGTGATTTCTGGTGAGAAGGCTATAAACCTATGCTGAATCAATAACCATTCAGTTTCGTTTTGGGTCTTACTCTTCTCAGCCAGTGCTTCCAATTTCACCCAAGTGGAGATCGGTATTTGCCATGTAGGAACTTTCTTACCATCTCATGAGCATGGCATTCTGTAGCCAACTTTTTAGCTAAGATTTAATCTCTTGTCACAATGTCTGTTGTTGTTTCTCCTTTCATCTCTTAACTGTCTTGCATTTCAACTCGGCTTTTGTATTTGTTGGTCTTCCATGTAGATAGAGGACAATTGTTTTTTCATTTATATGTGTTTGTGCTTTACAGCTTTGTTTTATTTTAGTTATTGGTATTCCAATATTCATTATCTTTTATCTTTTACTTGCATCAGCCATTGGTCTGTGGCCATACCGGAGCACTTCGTCGAAAGGTTTTAGTCAAACAAATCGATGCCAGTACTTATTTTTTAAGCTTGATACTTATATACTTATTCTATTGACCTCTTTTGCTGAACTGCTTGGCTACTGAGATGAAAACAAACTGACACTGGTTGTTGATCAGTGATGAGGGACAAGCACCACACAAATACACACACATGACAAGCTTCTTTCAGTTTCCATCTACCAAATATTTCTTAAAGGCTTTGATTGGCTTGAGGCTATACTAGAAGACACTTTCCAAGGTGCCATGTAGTGGTACTGAACCAGAGACCACATGATTAGGAAGCAAGCTTCTCAACCTCATAGCCACACCATTAATAGATTTTTTTTTTTACATTCCTACAGTGAATAGCTTCCAATTTGCATAAAACCTCTAACTTTCCTCCATTCTTGATAAACACAATCTTTCTATCACGGATTATGGATGACGTAGTCTAAATGCAGTCATTAGTCATTATCTTTATTGTTTTTTTTTTTTTAATTTCTTTCTGTCTAGTCTTGCCATTTCGATTAGCACTGTTCAGCATTCTGTCTAGTCTTTCTAGTTCGTTAAGTATCAGTTGAGAATATTATAACTATAAATTATTACGGGGACTGCTTGTGTATTATTGGTGCCTATTAGCTTGTATTGTATGTTTTTGTTTTTGCATTTAGCTCTGTTACATATCTCAATCCAATATGTCTGTAATATTCCATCCTTTAATTTTTGTGTTACACCTTGTCTATTTCACTGATTCCTGAGTGTTTGTATGCTTAGCAGCGTTTTTCCAATCATTATGTTCTGAGTTCAAATTCTGCTGAGCTTGGCTTTACCTTTGTAATTGATTAGTCCCCTCCTTCACAATTTCAGGCTTTGTACCTATAGTAGAAAAGATTATTATTATTGTTATTATTGTTGTTGCCTTTGCACAGCTTCTAACACTGGACATGTACTAAAGTGTCAGCTGTTCTGTACCAGTAAACTAAGGTAATACCTCTTATTTTTCGAGCACCTACTGGAGTATTTGAGCCGTTCCAAGCAGTGCTGTTTTCTGCAAGTGCTCCTCCCTTATTGCAGCCCCTGTTTGTTCTATGTACTTCTCGAGATTTTTGCCACTTTCAGGCCTTGTGGCTACAGTAGAAAAAATTATTTGGTGGATTGGTAGTGTTGTTAGTGTTGGTGTGCATTCTGATTTTGTTCATTCTGAGTTCAGATCCCACAGTGGTCAGCTTGACCTGTCATTATTTCGAGCTTGATAAAATAAAGTACAAAATAATTACCGGGTTAATATAATCAACTAATGCTGCCAACTACCTGTAAAATTTCTGGCTTTGTGTCAAAATTTAAAATTGTTGTTGTTGTTTTGCCCCAATGTCTATGAAGAAAAATTATGTTTCTTTGTTTTTCTCTTTGCAGGTAAGTCTATATCAGCTTTGAAAAAATAAACTGGATACACAATACATTTTATTTTTAACAAATTCCTGCTTTGAGCATTTTTTCTTTGTCAATGGTAAGAAAGTTAATCAACATAACATTACTTTTCATTTCTATATTTCATCTTCATTTTCTTAGGATATTTTATTCTTGTTTTCATCATGATTTTGTGTATTTTGATTTTTTTCCTCCCACTATTTTTACACATAAGACTTGAGTCCATGATTAGATTAGTGACATATCTAAATATTAAAAAAAGTTATTTATTACTTTACACAAAACACAAGGTAAGAATATTCATCCGTCATGCTACTTCCCATTATGACAAATCTTTAATATGTTGACATATAATGAGCAGAAGCATTAACTAATGATAGGGATGGAGATTAAAACTAGTCACTCAAAGTTGATAGGGTAGATTAAAAACTGTGACATTGTTACTCTTTCCAAAATTATTTGCAAAAGTCTTTGGGATACCTGTCTTCTGGAAATTGAGCTTTAGTTACAAACTTAGTTTGATAGAAGCTTCCCTATATTACAATATTTGACAGAAAACACACACAGAAGCACTCCAACTCTCTCTTTCACGTGTGTGCGCCCCCCCAAAAACCTGGTAAAGCAGTGCACAAGATATCATTTGTGCGTATGTGTTTGTACATACATGTACAGTATAATTACCAATTAAAGATGTGATTTTCTCTGTTCTTATTCTTGTTGTTTTATACTCTGAATTTCTTGAAATTCTTCGAAGAGATATTTGAAGTTACTTGTCATACATGAAGAATTACCTTAGATGTTAATTCTACTTGCATTTATTGGTATTTGATTGATTGATATAGTTAACCACATTTACTTAACACTGTGTGTTTTTTTGCTATCTGCCTGGGTTTATTAATCCTTCTTACTTCTTCTATGTGTACATATACATATGTGTGTGTGTGTGTACATAGGAAAAAAAAAAAACATTCAGCAGATGTCGTGGGGGGTCAAATATTTGTATTGATGTTGACCTAAGTATATACTGAGTCAAACTGTTAATACAAATACACATGTATGCAACATGCACACACATGACGGACTTCTTAAATGTTCCAGCATACCAGCTTCCATTCACGAGGAATCAGTCAATCAGTGGCTATATCAGAAGAAACTTGCACATGGTCTTGACACAGTGGGATCAGACTCATAACTTTTTGGTTATGATGCAAAACTTCTTAAGCAGACAACCATGCCTCTATGAATTCCACCCACAGATAAGGTATCTGTCTACACCAGCACATGTATGACTATAGGAACATCGTGAGATTTGTGAAGCAATTCTGTGAAGCAGATATTTGTGATATTTAAATTTGAAATGAGTGGCTCACTCTCAGTAAATACCTCGTATGCTAATAGCAATTACAAGAGCCAAAGCCACATAAATACCCACTAAACAGCATTACAGCTTACAAATAATAGTAATTTAACATTACAAAATTCACTTTTCTATCAGATTGAATCAACACTTAATGTTTTTGAAATTACCTCCCCTTTGAGAATCTTTGACAGTTGCCATTACTTTTCCTGTTTTCTTTTTTTCCTCCCTTTGTTTGTTGTTTGCTTTCTCCAACAAAAAGGTAAATGTCTTCGTTAAGGAAAGTATTTTACTTAAATCATTAAGTATATCACCTACTTAACATTACATTAGTTGTCTGTGACATTAGTCATTATTTAAAATATATCTCATGTGAAGCTTTCTTTTCATAATTAAAAATGTAAGAAAGTAATTTCTCATTCCATTGATCATCTTTAGAGATGGAAAATGCTTTAATATTTATACCTGCACTATATTTCAATTGGTTTGATGACCAATCATTATTGTGTGTCACAATCATGGATTTGTACATAGCACCAGACTTATCTTTTATTTACCTTTCAACTTTTACCTGTTTCGACCATTTGGCTGTAGCCATGGTGGGGCACCGTGTTGAAGGGTTTTAGTCAAATAAATCAACCCAAGTACTTATATTTTGAAGTTTGGCTCTTATTCTCTTTGTCACTTTTGTCAAACTTAAAATTAGGAGGATGTATGCAAACCAACACTGGTCAAGCTGATGAGGTTCACACACACACACACATGCGTGCACACGCACCCACTCACACACACACACACACACACGATAGACTTCTTTATTTTACATCTATCACAAGTCTTTGGTCAGCCCAGGCTTGTAGAAGATTCAATGTTCCATGCAGTGGGATTGAACCCAAAACTATGTGGTTTGGAAGCAAACTCCTTACTACACAGACATGCTGATGCCTATTTCTAAAGTATCAGTGGCCTAATGGGTAAGAATGATTATTACCATTAATTTAGAAATAAAGTTTTCTAGTTTCAAATCCAGTCAAGACACTATCAGACTAACTGAAACATAGTATAGATCATCATCATCATTTAACATCCATGTTCCATGCTGTCATGGCTTGGACAGTTTGACAGGATCTAATGTTTCCAAGGACTGCATCAAGCTCCAATGTCTGCTCTGGCATGGTTTTTATGGCTGGATGCCTTTTCTAGTGGAGTGGGTGCTTTTTTCATGCCACCTGCACTGTTCAGGTCACCAAGTCGTTCACAAAACTATGAGCCCTGGGTGGGGGTGGAGGGGTTAACTTCATGCTAGGGTACAAGCAGATTACTATGGGGTGGGGACAGAGAATACTCCTGTAGAGGGATCTGCATGACTACACACATCTAGTGGGGGAAAGAGTGGAGGAGAAAGAAAAAGTGATTAGGATGACATCTGATGCCATTCAGGCATTCCACTTTCCGAAACAACATTTAGATATAAATATTATTAAACAATGTTTTTCACTTCTATAGATGAGGTTAATAGCATGGAAAATGATAATCTTATTAACTACGACTCATTTCAGACATTTTGACATTTATGTAACAGTGGAATATATGATTTTGTCTTTACATGTGACTAGTTTACAGAACCTAACACATATATTATGAATCATACACAACTCTTTAAAGGCGCCTGACAATGCATCTTCAAAACAGTGTCTATATGTGCTCTTTCTTAAGTACATGCCCTCTTTGAATATATATAAAATTTAGATGAAAATATATCGTAGAAGTAAGTCATTGTTAAAATTCTTCCTCAAATATTTAAGTACTAATCCAAAGAAAATAATGTTGTGTTGTTTTTTTCCTTTGTTAGTATTATGTCTGTTTTTCTATACTAGCAGAGGTTTGAGGAATACTTGAATACTTATAATGAGGCATTGTTTTTTCTGTCAGATGCTTTCTTGCCACTGACTCTCTACCTTTCACTTAGCTTTGAAAGTGCAAGTTTAGAGGCTGATATGTTGACAAAGAATGTGAATGACACCACCATTTTTTGCTCTTTTGCTCAATGCTTTCATGTAAAGATGAAGAATGTTAACATTCATGTACCCCACAGACATACGTTGCTGCATACACACATGCACACACATGATGGGGTGGGTTCTATCCAGTTTCTATCTACCAATTTCACTCATAAGGTATCAGTAACCTGGAACTACAGTGGAAGACCTCTGCCCAAGTTACCATATGGTTATAAAGTGAATTCCATATCCACACGGCTATGCCTGTGCCTTGTCTTAATAAAGTTATAGCATGAGGAGAAGAGACAGTATATATAGCCTTTTAGCTATCTAGCTAGTATGGTTGATCAGGATAATGCTCGACATAAACTTCATCAGGTGGATGCCATTGAGAAAACATAGACAGGTAGGTACACCTTTGTGGTGGTTGTTTTGGTTTGGAAAAGTCTGAATAAAAAGTTTAGAGTAGAGTTTGGAGTCATAGCTCAGTTAGGATGATGAAAGGGTGAAATGCACTTGAATTAGGTAAGCATGGATGGGCAAGAGTACCCCACTTTCTATTTTAGAAAGGTAAATCTGTTTGTAGAATCAGAAGAAACAGTAGGGAAGATATTACATTTCAGTATGTTAGTATTTGTTGTAGGTTAACTAGTGAAGTTTTGCCAATTTGAAATGCACATTGAGTTAATAAATCTCTCATTTGACAACTGACAGCCTAAGCAGATAATCTATAACAGATGAGGCCTTAGAATAATATTGTCAGCTTCATGCATGAAGTATAACATAAAATGCTCGCTGAACTGTTATATCATATGATATTTGACACCACAAATGGATCTTTCATATTCAAAAAATATTGAATGTTCAGCATTGTGTTCCACGCTCAGCAGTCATCTTCAGAAATGAGTGATGCATATTTAAAATACTGATGCAATAATAAATAACATTAGTTATTAAGCTAGATACAGCACCATGCTGTGATAAAAATTTGATATCAGGGAAAAAAAGAAAAACACAGCGATTATAATGCCAATGAAAATCATTCATTTGGTGTGCTTGTATATAAAGATCGTGTTTATATGCACTGAGATTGACCTGAAGATTCTACTTCATACATGCATTTACCCATGATTGGCACACATCATGACATATACATAAAGGTGTCCACATAGCTTTATTGAAGCATGCACACATAAATATACACACTTGCATGGAAACAGATGTGGGATAGCATCAGGAAGAGCATTTGACCATAGAAATCTCTGCCTCAATGTAATTTTGTCTGACCCATAGAAGCATGGAAAAGCAGATTAAAATTAAAACAGTAGTAATCTTGATGACGACTTACATCATCATCATCGTTTAACGTCCGCTTTCCATGCTAGCATGGGTTGGACGATTTGACTGAGGACTGGTGAAACCGGATGGCAACACCAGGCTCCAGTCTGATTTGGCAGAGTTTCTACAGCTGGATGCCCTTCCTAACGCCAACCACTCAGAGAGTGTAGTTACATATACACGTATAAACTTAAATCTTTATATGCAGTTATATCATTCATACACACAACCATGTAATGCAAACACATTCAGGAAGGTAAACAACTGAGCTAATTGCATATGCTTAATTTATGTGTATGAACATACATATACATTTACAACATGATCGTCATGTGTCAACACTTATCTAGTTACATATAGCTTTATGAATGTCATCATCATCATCATCTCCATTTTATGATCAGTTTCCATACTGGCATTGGGTGGGTAGGTCATTGTGGTTTGAATCAATTCTCATTCACTGTTAATGTCTTCCAGGAAAGGTTAGTGACCACATATTGCTTGTGTGTGTGTGTGTATCTCCTTTGCCAACATGGAAGGCGGATGTTAAACGATGATGATAATATTTATATATATATATATATATATATATATATATATATATATATATATATATATATATGTGTTGAAAAAAAAGTCTTCAGAATTTTGGAATAACTTCTTTCATCTATTTTATACATATATTAGCGCTTTCGTTCGTCTTTCGAACTTGTCAAATATAATTCTGTGAAAATACAGAGACCTTGCTTATTTATATAAAACAAGTGTTTTTTGGGGTTTTGTTTATAACAGAACATTGTTTTGTTTTTTTTGTTTTTTGGGGGGTGAGGCTTTGGAGACAATGGAAGATGTATAAGCAGATAGATAGACAGATAGATAGATAGACAGACAGATAGAGAGATGGATGTGGTAAAAGAGAGAGAGAGAAGGGCCATTGTATTGAAATGGTCTTTTTAAGGAGTGTCAAATAAATAAAAAAATAAATAAATAAATAAGGGTAAACACTTGTTTACTATTTACTTCATTGTTTTGAGAGGGTTTCTAGGGATGGTAAGAGAAGGAAAAAGAGAGAAGAAAAAATACAGAATAATAAATAGAAACTATAAATAAAACAAAAAATGTCTTCCTGTTTTTTCTTTATTTTTTTAGTTGAGTTGTATTTAGAATATATTCCTGTCATACATTCATTTATTTAATTATATTTGGTAAGGTGTAGTTCTGCATGAGTATATATTAGTATAATATTTGTAAATTTGAAAAATCAATTAGTAAAAATAACTGTATATATCATATCATACCCACACAAATATACATATATGTACATACAAAACGTATTTCTTGCCTTTCTTTTTTCTCTTTCAAACATTTAACTTCGGTGAAATTGTTTTTATGAAGCGCAGTTTCATTGCCTTTCGGTATTGTGGATCGTCCCGTGTACATTTATAAAAGGGAAAGATTTTGAACTTTCCGTCTCCGCATATTTCCAGATGTTTACTCAATGGAATCATTCTTAGTTCTTCTTGTCGGATATGTTGCCTGTGAATTCTTGCACGTTGGCAAAGTGAGTTATTTGTTTCGCCAATGTAATTTTCTTTACAGTTTGGACAGGTGATGTAGTATATGAGATTTTGTGTTTTGCAGTTCATATCTGCATTTATTTTAAAAATAGATCCGTTCTTGAACTTTATGTGGAAACCACTTTCTATGTATTTGTAGTTGTTGGTATTGTTACACGTTCCACATCTCCTATCACCACATTCTTTTACTATGAATTCTGGTTTAGTCTCTGATCTGAATTCTGCCCTTGTCAGGTGTTTTTTAAGGTTTTTTGGTTGGCGTCTGCTATTCCGTAAGGTGTTTTTTTCAATCAGAGTTTTCATCTTGGGGCTTTGAAGGAGTATAGGGAACTTGCAAGTTTCACCTGTCTACCAATATTTTTTATCTAAAGAAATGCCATGAACTCAGATTGGTACAGCTTGGCGTTAGTGTCATCATCGTTGTTGCTTTCAGAAGGCGAAGAACCAGAAGAGACACCATGAGGTATCTTGCCTTACACTAACAGTTTCACCAATCTTCCACCTTGGAGAAGTACTCTATTTTTCATCTACACTGAAGTGGGGCAGAGTTGACCTTAGCGTGATTTGATCTAAGAGCTCTGTGTGTTGAAATACATACAGTGAGGCATTCTTTCCAATGCTCTAATGACTCTTACATGATGAAATGTTGAGTTATGTTTTCGTGTAAGCTTACATATTTATGCAGGCATGTTCTCTCTCTGGCTCTCTCACACATACACACCAATTGTGCACTCTTATACAAATAGCTAATATAGACTTATAGACACTCACACACAGACACACCAAATGGTTACTCAGAGCAACATACAAACTTAATGGATACACATGATCATAATATACACACACTTATACCAACTGCAATCTTATACATGCATACTTAGTAAGCCATCTCTTTCTCTCTCTCTTTCACGCATGCGCGTGCGCACATGCACACACCTAATACAACCATAATAAGCTTCATTATTTTTACTGTTCTGTGTTGTTCCTGTCTGGAATGTCTGCTATAGAGATCATTTCTCACCATTTTCAATTTATATAGGCACCAACAAAACATTATTTCCTTCTTCCAAACCCAAACATTTCCTTCTTAGCTGCTTCTTTAAAATACACACCCATTCCAATATTCTTTTCATGCTTCCTGGTATCTATGGTTACTCCCCTAATGAATCATCTTAATTTTGCAGCTCTGATGTAAATGGTATAATTTACCTTGACGGGAAGTAACTGTTGAGTCTAGGTCACATAGTTTTTATGTTTGTTTTGTAATCAACTATCTTTTTTTTATTTTTCTCTTCTTTTTTTTTGGCGGGAGTATCTATCTTTTACTTCTTTCTGTCATTGGACTGTGGTTATGCTGGGTCACTACCTCGAAGGGTTTAGCCAAGCAAATTGATCCTAGTACTTATTTTTTATGTTTGGTACCCATGCTATTGGTCTCTTTTGTCAAACCACTAAGTGATGAGGACATAAACAAGACAACATCTGTTTTCAGGTGGTGAGGGGGAGACAAAGACACACACACAACATATATACATACACAGAGGCTTCTTTCAGTTTCTGCCTGCTTTGGTCAGCCCATGGCTTTCGTAGAAGACCTTTTCCCAATATGCTCTACAGTGGGACTGAACCCAAAACCACATGGTTGGGAAGCAAAGCAACTACATAGCTATGCCTGTGCCTATCTCAACCACACACCGATGCCTGCATTTAAGGGATATTTTCTTTCTTGTACATTTTTGAAGTGGTAAGGATGGCTAGTTCATTTTGTCATCAAATACCAGCCAATTTTGAGGGCTTAGGCATGTGAGTTTGAAATGAGGGTATGGACTTCTCATTTCATAGTGAGGTTGCATATTTCTCAGTTTGTGATGAAGGTGTACACTTATTTCTCAGTGTTATGTCATTAATAATAAAAAAATTATTATTGGGATGTAGATTTTATTTATTATCTTGGACATAGGGCCTAATTCAAGTCTATCATTGAAGTCTTATGATAAAGTGTTTATCGAAATAATGCAGTTGTCACATGCACTCCCTTTCCTCTGCTGACCTTGACTGAATTAGCAAATAAAGCTGTAGTCACATGCAAAACACACCATTAAGGAAAACCCTCTTGACACAGAAAGGACAACCATGTTAAATCAAATTAACCTTCATCACATGATCATCAGGTTGAGTTACCTGGCACTAATGCAAAACATATGCAGCACTACTTTGATAAAACAATGATACTACATTTGGCATAAAAGGAGGGTGCACAGATATATGCATGGAAGAGGAGATGGTTATCATAGACATGTTAACCCAGAGAGGGTATGTAGCTCTGAATTTATAATAAAGATATCAAGCTGTGAAGACTATGCTTGCATTACTAGGTAGTAGGTTGAGGGGCTAGACTCTTATGCTAAGGGTGTAGATCTGTTAGTTCATAATAAGCATGTAGATCTCATTGATAATGAGGGCAGAGACCCCTCTCTTAATACTGTTGTTGTAGACCCATCTGTTACATTTTGAAGTTGGAGATCTATCAACTCAATTAAGTGCAGGCAGTTTTCTCAGTTTGCATCTTGCTTTTTGGGTTCATCTTTTGGGCACAAGCAGACTTCTGAACTCAACTTGTGAGCACTGAAAGCACACACAGACAATATTTCAGCTTGTAGGAGCTATATTATTTCAAAACATACTCCTCTAACAAAACATATTACATTTACACATTTATTTGGTATTATCATTTATTTTATGAAGCCTGTGGTATAAGAATAGAGGTTAACCATTTCTTACAATTCTTTTTATTGGAGCTATTTCAGTTCCTACACACCACTGATGTAATAACAGTAACCATAAACATTTTAACTACTCATTTCTCCTATCCTAAAATTTTGTATTTTTTTATACTGGTTTATATAACGTTGCAAAATTGTATTACTGAGAGAGAGAGAGAGAGAGAGAGAGAGAGAGAGAGAAAGAGAGAGAGAGAGAGAAAGAGAGAGAGAGTTTGTGAGTGGTGGAAGAGATTGAACAAGTGTATGAGGTTTTGTGAGGGAAGGAAAATAACATATTTGTGTGAAAGTGTGTACATGTGCATGAGAATTGTCTGTCTGTTCATCTATAACCCCAATGAAGTCTTCAGCAAATACACTAAGTGCTTCTCAAGATGTAGATTTCAAATACCATGCATATACCTTCTATACAATGTAAGGTTGAACCTATTTAGGAAAAACAAAAGAAAATTAAAACTGTAGCTGGTAAATTCTGTGAGAAAATCACATACATTACTTTTCTTTATGTAATTTATACTATTTATGGGCTATTTTAAACATAAACTGAAAAATCAACATGGGTTAACTTTTTCCGTCAGTTATTCATTTAATTCTTACCTAATATAATCTAGCCCATACCTCTTCCTCCTGTGTGAATCACACTCCTCCCCTACTCTAATTTAGGTTTGCAATTAACCCGCTCACCTTCTCCTAGTAATTCTCACAGAGAGGTCGGTGACCAATTTAAGCCTTTATGTTACATCATGGTTTATATGTGTGTGTGTGTGTGTGTGTGTGTGTGTGTGTGTGTGTGAATGAGTACAGCTTAGTGGTTATGATGATGCAGTTAAGATTGCATGATTGTAGTTTCGAATCCTAGGCAGGCAGAGCACTGTATTCTTGAGCAAAACACTTCCTTTCATGTTGCTCTATCCACTCAGCTGTAAATAGGTAACCCTGAGATAGACAGATGTTCAAGTCAGGGAGAATGTTGGACTGCCTGCTTACCCAGTTGGGTGGCATCATTCGAAAGCTAAAGCTATACAAGGAAGCACATTGTAACCAGAATGTATAATAATATCCAGCAGTCTGGTTGATACTCTGGTGTATAATGCCAGAGGATTTGTGTTGTATTGTGCCTTTTATGTTACACTGTAATATCTATGCACCTTAGATGCAGGCATGGGTGTGGAATTAAGACTTTCACTTTGTAACCTTGTAGTTTAGGGTTCACTGTGGGGAGACTTCTACTATGGTTTTGGGTCTTTGTTTTCATGTTTAAGCCCTTATTGGTAAACAAAGTCATGGTTCATACAATGTTATTTGTTCACAGTCTGCTGTTAATATGTTCAATCAGTAGTTATTTATTCAAAGGACTACGGAATATACCATGTTACATGGAAGCAAATGAGGTTTGGCAATAGGAAGAGCATCTGAACATACAAATTTTGCTTTCATATATTTTGTCTGACCCATGCAAGCATGGAAAATTAACTGTTAAACCATAGATGAGGACAATGTTGATATAACATTTTCATGTTATAATGATGCAAGCCTGATTATATTATCAAAAGAACCACAATTCAGTTGGATGACATGCAAGTAATAGCAGCCAAATTTTATGCAAATTACAACCTAGTGTTTGAAAAAAGAAAGGTTTTTAAATAAAAGGGACATATTGGATGATGTAGTCATGATGGTCACTACTGGTGTGTTTCTGGTCAGCAGTATGCTCTTCTCAATCATAACTTACTTTGGACTAAAACATTAAGAACAACAGTAACCGCCAAGTCTCTTACCTCATTAAGTATCGATGGAAGTACAAAACTGAAAGCAGATGAATGAAAAAATAAATATTACAAAAAGTAAAAAGAAAGAAATTGCAAAAAAACAACAACAAAAAAACTGAAGAAAATGTCCAGCCAGTCTACATATTTTAATTGGAGAAACTAATCAACTGTTCTATATCCTATTTGTGCAATATTGAAGCCAATTTCTTATATAATTAGGTGTATTGTCATATAGACTTTAGCTGACTAATCATCCACATTACTGTTGATTGTTAATTGTGACAAAATGAACCAGACACATGACTTGTGTAATTTCAAAATGCTTTGACTTTTAGGAATGAAATTACAAGAGACAGTGAGGGAGTGATGTAATGGAGAAATGAGAGAGAGAGAGATGAAAAGAGGGAAAGATGTAATGGAGAAGGGAGAGAAAGAGCAAGAAAGATAAAAATAGAAAATAAGAAGAAATTATAATAATGATACAAAAATAAAATAATTATCTTGAAATGAAAACAAATTAGATGTGAGGAGTATTAGAGTGAAAACTATAGTTCATAATAATGATCATATATGTGTATGAGTGTGTGTGTTATATGGACTCACAAGGCTCACTACTTCACACACAACTTGAAAAAAATACCTTCATTATGTAGACTGTGTGAAACATACACTCTATGCAGACCACTTTCAATTTTGTCAAAACATTTTAAATGGTGTATATCCTACAGAAGACCAACTTTCATTATTATATAACAAAATCCATGTAGTATAATATATTCTATATGATTCACATGGTACAATTCACATGATACAATTGACTTGATAGCATATGCTATGTTGTTGTTGGCACGCCGTCGCTTACGACGTCAAGGGTTCCAGTTGATCCGATCAACGGAACAGCCTGCTCATGAAATTAACGTGCAAGTGGCGGAGCATTCTACAGACACGTGTACCCTTAACGTAGTTCTCGGGGATATTCAGCGTACATGGTGTGACAAGGCTGACCCTTTGAATTACAGGTACAACAGAAACAGGAAGTAAGAGTGAGAGAAAGTTGTGGTGGAAGAGTACAGCAGGGTTCACCACCATCCCCTACCGGAGCCTCGTAGAGCTTTAGGTGTTTTCACTCAATAAACACTCACAACGCCTGGTCTGGGAATTGAAACCGTGATCCTATGATCGCAAGTCCACTGCCCTAACCACTAGGCCATTGCGCCTCCACAGCATATGCTATATATTCTACACAAATCACATGGTACATATTCTACACAATGGTACATGTGATTAGAATGTCACAGGAAAGAATTGCTACACAGATTCTGGTAGGAGATCTAGGGTTAAACCAAGTATGAGTTGAATATCCTTATCTCAGTTGGTCATGCTTGGAAATCCTGTTGCAAGTGTTGCTCCTGATAGGACCATGTGGAGAAGATACCTGGGGACTTTACCTCCATGACACTCCAAAGAATAGCGGCTTAAAAAGATGGATGGTAATATTGCTTATCGATGGTGAAAATGTTTGGTAAATTTATAGTTTGACACTCATCCTGATTTTGGTGTGAAATAATGCTTTTTCTTTGTTTTTTTTTTTTTCTTATGCTATCAACTAATCTCATCTCTTAATATGCTGCAAATAATTTTTTCTACAGAAATTGGAGGTGGGTGGGGTAGGGTTGACCCTCAGAAATTCCCCCCTCACTTCCTAAAGTTGGCCATGTATATATATATATATATATATATATAGACGTAAAAGGTTTAGATTTAGATTCAAAAATTCCCCCCTCACTTCCTAAAGTTGGCCATGTATATATATATATATATATATATATATATATATATATATAGACGTAAAAGGTTTAGATTTAGATTCAAAAATTGAATATCGTACTTATGTTTAGGCACCAGAATATACTATGGTATGGTATTATATAAAAACCATTCAATTATATAAAAACCATTGATCACCTAGTTTGATTTTTTGATTTTGCTTATTTTGATTTTTTTTTATATATAGACGTATGTATATAAGCATGCCTCTTTTTTTTATTTACATCCTACCCTTCCCATAAAAGCTTGAGCAAACAAATGGAATAAATAATCCCTTACTTGAAAAGCAGGAAGGGCATCTGGCTATAAAGCAATGCTTCAATAATATGGAAAAATGGATGTAAAACAATTAAGTGTATGAAAAATCTGCATATGTTCATGTGGTTTTGATTTAGTGGATCCTGTTAAGTAGCTGGTGTCTTATTTTATTGATTTAATACTTAGTTGGTGAAGGTGAGAAGGATTTAAACTGAAGCAGAAATATAAAACTAAATTAAAACATAGTTTGTTGTTCTTTATTTTTCCTGTTCACTACCCTTATAATAATAATAATAATAATAATAATAATAATAATAATGATGATGGTGGTGATAATAATAGATGAGCGATATAAACAGAAATCAGAGAGTGTGATCGAAAATGCTAATTACAGGATTTTATTGGATTTTTCTATAGAAACTGACCATACTATTGAAGCAAGGAAACCAGATGTGATTGTAGGAGACCAAAGAAGGAAAAAAAGTGTAAGATCATAGATTTCGCAATATCATATGATAGTATTGGATATCAAAGAAATCGAGAAAATTAAGAAATATCAATCAAAACCTTGCCTAAGAGATGAAAAGATTGTGGAACACCTAAGAGGTTGATAGATATTGGAATTATGACAGGTATTGTTGACCTGCAGGAAAGTGCCATCCTGTCTTCTGCAGGAATCCAAAGAAAGATTATTGAGTGTTGAAGAGACTTGTTGTCGCCAAACCTCAGGATAACATCCCTACTATTTAAATTAGCATGCAATAGCTTTTGAATAATAATAATAATGATAATAATGAAATAATGATAGTAGTAGTAGTAGTAGTAATAGTAGTTGTAGTAGCAGCAGCAGTAGTAGCAACAGTTGTAATAGTAATAATAGATATAATAATGCATCATCCGAAGGCAGGTATAGAGAAAATTGGAGAACATGGATTGATGCAGCTGTCGCTGTCTCCAAAGACAGCAACCTTTGGATTAGACACCTATCTAAAGAAAACTGGCCAGAGCTTAATTTTGTCTGCAAATATATAACTTCCTAAAAATGCACTCAATATCGGAAGCAACAAAGATGTACATACAAGAATTGAGGATCATTGAGACTGGGGTACAATTAGATAAACTAGAAGAACCCACTGTGACAGCAAAACAGATAAAAACACTGGCCAAATGGGAAGTCAGTGCTGTGAAATGCATAATAAAGTAAAGCATTGCATGGCAAATATCCTACAAAGGCCAGTTATCCTGATGCTGATACAAGTACAACTCATCAATAGTTGACTGCATTTGTTCTTAAATATAGAGTGGAGGGCTTCATCATAACACCTCAGGACCAATGTTGCCCACCAAAATCTACCAAGCAAGCATTTTAAAAAATGGTGCTGATCCTGCCTTCCACTTTTGTGGTGCAACCAGAGAAACAACTGACTACCTCATCTCTGGATGCTTTATGCAAGCCTCAAATGAATGTATTAATTGCCATGATAAACTTGGCCAGAATTTGCACTGGACCATATGCCATAAGTCTACATTCCTATATGAGAAGAATTGGTGGGAACATACAGTTGTCTAAATAGTAGAAAATAAAGATATCACCATTCTTTGGAACTCTAGTATTCAAACTGATCATTCTATACAGGCCAATAGACCAGATATTGTGGTAAAAAAGAATCACCTTGACAAAACTTGTCTACTCACAAACAATATTTCTGTAAAAACATTTTTTTAAAAGATAAGTTAAGATAAGGACCTTGAAATAGAGGTCTCAAAAATGTGGCATCTAAGAACAACTATACCTGTGTTGATTGGCACCTTTGAGACAATACCAAAAGGCACTCTTAAACACTATTGCCAAATACCAGGAAACCACAAAGCATCAGAAAAAAAACATTGTCAACTTGAAAATACCTGATTCTATTAAAACTCTTTCAAAACTGAAATATTACAAATTCACCGCAATCTTAGTTTTCATATTCTGGTCTCTTTCCCATACTGTATATCATTGGTAATCATAAATAACATCCATAGTAAAATATCCAACCTGCTGTTACTTGAGCTCTCAGGATGAGACTGGGAACAACTCGTTAGAAACAAAATAATGATAATAGTAATAATGATTTCAAATTTTGGCACCAAGTCAGCAAGTTCAAGGGAGGTATGAGTCGATCACATTGACCCTAGTGATTGACTGGTATTTAGTTTATCGAGCCCGAAAGGATGAAGGTGAACTCGACCTTGGTGAAATTTGAACTCAGAACATAAAGATGGGTGAAGTGCCACTAAGCATTTTGCCGACATGCTAACAATTCTGACAGCTTGCCACCTTAATAATAATAATAATAATAATAATGATAATAATAATGATAATAACAATAACAATTTTTTATTAACCGTTAAGAGTTCACAAAATCATGAGGAATGGTACAGGTTAATATGATTTTGGATTCCATAAAGGAGCATGTAAGAAGAAGAGCAACAGTATATATAAATTTCAACAATGAATAATTCCCAGCACTGTGCCATTATTATTATTGGTATTATTTTGGAGGAGGAATATGATAAAATAACTTCAACGTTAAAATACCCTCACCATCAAATTTTTAACTAAGAATCTAGAGGTTATTGATGATGATGATTTGTAGGAGAGGTTTGATGAAAAGTTGTAGCTGTTATTGGCTATCTAACTTTTGGTTCTCTCTGTATATGTGTATGTATGAAATTTCTTCTTTCATCAATAGGAGTTGTCTCTCATCTCTATTCTTCATTCTGTTTTGTTTACCTACATACATTCCTTCTCCACTCTATTTTGCTATTTCATGATTTTTCACTCCCTTTTCTCTATAATTTATAATCTCCATATGTGGGGATTGCTGCAGTTTTTGGTAATTTCTTGAACTAGAACTGATGCATACCTGCTCCTCTCCCTCACATTAGCTTCTTATAACAAGACAGTATACCTTTAACAAACAGTTTATTTTCATTCAGCTATTGCATAAAGAAAATTCATCTCTTTTGTCAACATGTATTGCTTCTTGCTTTTAAAATATCATTAATCTATTTTGTTTACTTTATTTCAAATTCACTCTGTTTTATAATTCAGCCATTTTGTTTTTGTTTTTTTTTTACTTTTTGTTATTTCATGATATTCTATGATTTCCTATAATGTTATCCTTTAAAATCTCATTAATCTATTTTGTTTACCTACCTCATCATCTATGCAAACTCCCTTTTCTCTTATAAGCCATTTAGATTTTCCTATTTCACAATTCCTTTGATTTTGTTTAAATCTAATGATCTTATCAAATATTTAGCTTGAAGTCAAGGTTAACACACTGCAATCTATTGCTGCCACCTATAAATCTTGCCTACTCTTAAAAATCTTCCGATGGTACTGAGTAACTGACAAATAATCTACCCACATCAACTCTTCAAATACCCAGTCCAATTACCAAATAACAAGAAAAGACCTGTTTCCTTTAGTTACAAGTAAAGGGGCTGATGTGGATGTTCAGCCAAATAATAAGAAACATCAATGGAATTGATGTAAAAACTGGATTGACTTATCATCAGTGGTTTAACATTCACTTTTCCATGCTTGCATGGGTCACACAGATTTTGCCAAGGCAGATTTTCTACTGCTGCATGTGCTTCCTGTCACCAACCTCCACCCATTTCCTAGCAGGATGATATTTCCCCATGACCAGACATATTTTCATGGCAGATTGGAAATATATGACACCACTTTTGTGGTGGTATTTGTTTACTATTATCATACAGTGTCAGGGCAGGGAAACAAGCACACTCACACAACACACATGCATACATACAACGTAAGTATGCAGACATGCACATATGTGTACACTCACACGCACACACACACACACACACACACACACACACACACACACACACACACACACACACACACACACACACACAGAGTTGGCTTCTAGTTTCTGTTTATCAGATCCACTCACAAGGCTTTGATTGTCTTGAGACTATAGTGGAAAACATTTGCCCAACATACAGTGCAGTGGGAGGACTGAACTGAAAACCATTTGACTGAAAAGCAAACTTTTTCACCCTACAATCATACCTGTACCTATTGACAATAAGCAGTTTCTCATTCATACACAAGGAAGACTGTATGATGCATGTGTAAAGGAATGTCTTGTTGTATGTATAGTAATCCTTCGCCATGTCACAGTTCACCTATCATGGTTTATTATTTAAGCTTATGTTGATTCCTCCATGGTGTTGTTCTGCATTTATAATAAATTAAATATATACAATTATAAAAATAGTAAAAAAATACATTCAGTAAAGTACTGTTTCTACTTCGCAGATTTTCACCTATCACAGGGGTTTTGGGAACATAGCACCCGCGATAGTCAAGGGATTACTGTATGTCTGTATGTGTGTGTGTATATATGCCTACCTATATATAAAGGTATTGCTGTATGGGTAGGAAGGGCAGTTTGGAACTATGAGGTTTTGTGTTTGTTTTCATTGTGTGGGCAGTTTTGGCTGATGTCTTCTACTATAATTGTGGGTTGACCAATGTCTTGTGGATGAAATATAGTTGACAGAAATTAGAAGTCACCCATCATGTGTGTAGGTGTGCACATGTGTGCATGTACATGGATGAGTTTGTATTCCCCTTGTCTTGACTTGTGCACACCCGCTGCATACAAAAGTCCTTGTTCATGCAAACATTGTCATTTGTTTATATTCCTTTATGAAATCATGGTAGAGGTGTTTGTAATTTGATAGACTAGAAAAAAAATAACTTGCTTGGAAAAGGTGAGGGTCAGTCACAGGAAGATCATCTGACTATTGAAAATTCTACCAGTTTCATCTGATCTGTTCAGCCTGGGAGAAGAGATACTGAAAAAGCTTGTGTGTGTGTGTGTATACACACACATACATATTCACACACACTTTTTTTCATACTGGCATGTGCTGGACAGATATTTACTTAAGGTAGTACTTTATGTCCATCCAGGCATCCTTCTTGTTGCCTTATTTTAATTTTTTTCTCTAGTCAGAAATTTTTTATTTTATCTCTCTAGACTTTGAAAGTGCAGAATAACAGGAAATGCAAGCGTGTCATCACTGTTTTGCTGTTCAGATCAACTTGTGAAAATTCAGAAATGTCAGCATTCATGCATGCATCCCATTCCACCCCACTCACGCATGGGGGTCTGCCAGAAGCCAATAGGCTTATTAGGTTGGATTTTATCTCAATTTCCATGGGTTACAACACTCCATTTCCAAGGTTACAACACTCTTTAAAAGAATGCTAATCTGTCAAAAGTCTAACACTTAACTGTTACCTGTCATTTTCAGCAATGTGCCCTTCTCAGGTTGGGGAACAAAACTGCAACTTTACAACTTTGAGTGTAGTGCCCTAAACATTGAGCTGCACACTTTCACTATGCTCAAGCATGTGCATGTGCACACACATATATGCACCCCCCCCCCCACATACACACAGAAGATGGGTTTGCATACAGATAGTTTCCTTCTACTGGTTCCATTCACAAAGCATTACTCAGCCTCATGCTACAATAGAAGTCACTTATCCAAGGTGACATGCAGTAGGATTGAACCTGAAACTGCATGGTTACAAAGCAAACTCTGTATTTATGTAGTTAACCCATGAGGATTTATAATCAGGCACTCGACTCCTTATTTTCCTGTAGTTTTAAAATGTGTGAGAGATAATAATTGTATAAATGCATTGCACACATGAATATACATGTATTTATATAACTTGCTATTTGTGTGTGTGTGTATATAATTTATTAAAAATGAATCTAAATTATTTCTACTGTGCATATAGCATTATATTTTTTATATTCTGTAAACATATGACATTTCTCTGTGGGAAAATTGTATGTTTCTATAAACATATTTATGTATCTTTTGAAATAATGGATGAGAGGAATATGAGCTTTATGTGATTATGTATTTCTACTCATAATATGTACCCATATATATAAATATATGTATGCATACCTACATAACTATGCAAATGCTTGTATAGTATGAACACAGATTTACATTGACAGATATTTTATTATTATTCTTAAACACACACACACACAAACACATATCAGTGTATGTTATGTTTATGCACAATGTGGTTAAATGAGGAATAATTTTTTTTCAAGAAATAAAGAAAACTGTTAGACAGAAGAGATTTTGATAAATTGTAGATGATTCTTGCAAAGACTGTAATTAAGGGACCTTTCACATCAAGATATGTTTTGCTTCCATCTCCCTGAGACAATCTGGTGCCAGTGCTAACGTTAAGATAGCTGAAAAACAAACTCTTTTGCTATTTGTTTATTGCTATAAAGAATACTCAGAATATTTTGCATTTACTCTAAAAGGAACACCCCATATCCCAATTTCATTTTTCTGTAAACATTAAACAGTTTAAATTTGTCAAGTGTTATCCTTCAGAAAATAGCAATAATATAAGAAAATTATCATTATTATTACTGTCGTTGTTATTGTCATCGTTGTTAATATTGTTAATAATATATTCCTTGGGTTGTAAGCTGGCAGAATCATTTGCGTGTTGGACAAAATGCTTTGTAGCATTTCTTCCAGCTCTTTATGCCCTGAGTTCAAATTCCACTGAGGTTGACTTTGTCTTTCATCCTTATGGAGTCAATAAAATATGTACCAGTCAAGTACTGAGGTCAATGTTATTGCTTAAACCCCTCTCCCAAAATTTCAGGCCTTGTACCTAGAGTAGAAAAAATTATTATTATTATTATTATTAAGATAGCAAATTAGCAGAACTGTTAGCACACCAGGTGAAATGCTTTGCAGCATCTTGTCTGTCCTAATATCCTGAGTTCAAATTGCTTTACATCCATTTGGGTTGATAAATTAAATACCAGTTGAGCACTAGGGTTGCTGTAATCGACTAGTCCCTTCCTTGCAAATTTCAGGCCTTGTGCCTTTAGTAGAAAGGAGTTAAGAAGTGAAACAGAGACAAGCAGAAGCAAAAAAAAAAAATGCCGCTGTTACTTGAATACTATACAAATATATCTTTAAAAAAACTTTTCTTTTAAATTTACCAAAATTTAATTTTTCAATAATTTTTCAAATATCTATTATTCATATTTACTGTTGAAAAGATCTCAAGGATCGAAACTGGTTCTGTAATGTTCTTTATAAAAGTATTTTAGCATTTTCTACTTTGTCTTTTTTCCATATATATCTACTCGTGTGTTCCTCTTCAACCTTTTACACACACACACACACACACACACACACACACACACACACACACACACACACATATATATTATATTTAATATGTATATAGAATATATATATATATATATATATATATTATATTTAATATGTATATAGCATATATATATATATATATATATTATATATATATATATATATATATATATATATATATATATATATATATATATATATATATGATAATAATATTAAGGAAAAAATTCCAAATTTACAGGGTAAAATTCAATTTAACTTATCAAAATTAAATTAAATTTCACAATATATAATATTTAAAATATATAATTTAAAGAAAAAAAAAAACACAATTATTTAATTAATGCATGAAAATCCACAATAACATATAGAAAGATCTAATAAGTAAATACACTAAAAAGACCTATAATAAAAATCAAAAAAGTACAAAGGAATAAATAAGTACTTTTTTGATTTTTATTATAGGTCTTTTTAGTGTATTTACTTATTCAATTTTTCTATATGTGATTGTGGATTTTCATGGGTGAATTAAATAATTGTGGTTTTTTTCTCTAAATTAAATATTTTATATGATATATATATATATATATATATATATATATATATATATATATATGAATATATTTGATGCAAAGAGCCATAAATATATCAAACAAAAAACAAACACTATCTGTCATTGACTAATTAACAAACTCACCCAACTCTGGATATATTTCAGCTTTATTAAACCTCTTTAGCTAAGCATAAACTTCACTCTACTTGCTAAAGTAGTCATGAGAGACTCACTGTGCAAATGTATAATACATATTTGTAAGCATCAAAAAGTAGAAATATTCAGGAATTTTTTTTGTTGGATGTTTGGACAGTACTCAGAATAGAATAGACTAGAATGTAAATTCTAAAATAGAAATGTATTTATTTTTCTATGTTGATACAAGCCTCAGTATTTTAGTTGCAAACATCAAAGTATGAGGGGAGTCTTTTTTTTTCTTTCCTTCTTTTACTCCAATGCCTGTTGCAAGACTGAAACCATAGTCTTTTTTTAAAAGTTCTTCAACAAGCTCTAACTAAAATAGACCTCAACTACACACTATTCTGTTGTTATACAAATCCAGAAATAGTCTCTCTCTCTCTCTCTCTCTCTTTTGTCCCATTAATCCAGTGTGTGCATGTGTACATCTCTCTCTCTCTCTCTCTCTTTCTCTCTCTCTCTCTTTCTCTCTCTCTCTCTCTCTCTCTCTCACCCCCCCCCCCCCACACACACACGTATTCACATACATCATAAGAAGAACAGTATTTCTGGCAGTGGTTTGTGTACTGTGTTCAAATGTGGGTTGAGGTTGTGGGCATGGGGGTTCCAATAGAATTTTTCTGATTAATCAATGTCCACTCCTCTGTTATCTTACTTCCCATATCTGTATTGCTCATTCTCTCCCACCTTTCTCTCTCCTCATGAGTTGTGGATCCCCCCTTCCCATTATCTCACTCTTATTTGCATCCTGCTCTCAGTTTTTCTCTTTCTAAGCTGCTGTCTGTATATTTGTCTGTCCTTCTCTAACCTCCCTCACACACACACACACACACACACTGGCTGTTTTCTGCCTTCTTTGATTTCCTTCCCCCTCTCTCTCTCTTTCTCTTCCTCTCTATCACTACTGAGGGAAGTAGAGGCTCTCATTCTATCACTTCTAATTTTTTTCATCTTCAGTTTATGGGAAATGAGCACATCTAGTTTTCTGATTTATACTTCCAAATTCAGATACTGATTTGACTTTCTATTATTACTGTGATAATGCTAGTGCATTGGAAAAATCATTAGAACTTTAGACAAAATATCTTGAGGTATTTCTTCCTTACCTTAAGTTCTATGTTCAAATTTAACTGAGGTTAACTTTACTTTTCCTTCCTCTGAGGATGATAATGTGCAAGTCCTGTAGTGTTGACGAAGACATTGAATAACACCATTTTCCTTTCATTGTTCTGGGGTTGATAAAGAACCAGGCTATGATAGTGAATTGGAGAAATTACTAATATGTGGAATTAGATACTTTGTGGCACTTGCTCCAGCTCTTTGTGTACTGAGTTTAGACTTTACCTTGGAGCCTAAAAAGCCCACTCACCAATCCAGTATAGTATGTAAGACAAATCTTCAAAACATGCCAACACCATACAGATGCTGCTGGATCTAGTCAAAAAGTACATATGTATGTGTGTGGGGGTGGGGTCTTCCAGCTGGATCAACAAGTAACCTGATAATCATCCGAGACATAATATGAATTTATATGATACCAGAAAACAAAAAGTAAGTAAATAAGCAAATTTTGTAATTCCCTTCGGCTACTTTGTTTCTCTTTTCTCTTTCAATATGTGGTTATTTTTTATTTAACCTCATGTTAGCCAGTATACATTCAATCAAATTATCAAATGTTTATTGTATGTTTATGACAATGTTATCCACTATGCTCTTTCATAGCTGGGTATGGATTGAGGGAAATTTTGTTGCTACATTTAGCAGGCTGAACAGGTATCAGCAATATGCAAAAGTTCCCTTTCTTGATCAAGTTGAACTTTCCTTATTGGCTCACTGCTGGCTTTTGTTTATGAATGGGCTTTTTTTATGGTGAAAGACTGTAATGGCTTTTAGTTCACAGTTGTGCCTATTATAAAAAAAAAAAAAAAAGAAATGAAGACAGGTCCTGAAGAGCAATCAAAGAAGATCAATGGTTCCTATGTTATTGCTGGCATTGCATAATGGCAAGCAAGGATCAAGAAACTTTGTTCTCTATCATGAAGACCACTCAACTGTGAAGCAGGTACTGTCAGTGTGGTTACAGTTCATTACCCCAAACTATAGCTACATTGTAGAAATAATACATTGGCTTGCACTTCTGAGACTGTTAATCTTGGGGTGAGGTGTGGAATTGAGATTTATCTTTCATCTGATTATCACTGCAGAAACTTGCCACTTGCATGGATCCATATGACGATACACAGATCCATGAACTAAACATAGCTCTTGTTAGCTGGCACCTACTTGACAGTCAGCCATGGAAGGACTCACACAGAAGTGGCTTTCTATTAGGCCAAAGCATGATGTATCTTGCAAGTGTGCTCAATCTGTGGAACGCTCCCCTGTGCATTTAATTGGTCACCTCCGTGCCAAAGGTTTGCTTACTTGAGTAATTTCCTGCAGCTACTTCAAATGTAACTTCCAGCAATACAAATCATCATCATCATCATCATCATCATCATCATCCTTGCAAGAATCACTTCCTAAAATTACATAAATAACAACCACCACAGTAATAAGGGTAATAATCTTCATCATTGCCATCGTCAACATCATGGCCTTCATCACACTATCACCATCATAGTTATTAGCATAGTCATCATAAACATTTTAATATCGCTTATCTGTACCATATTCACAATCACCACCAATAGTAATAACTACCGTTACTATCATCATTAGCATGACCCTTGGTATTTTAATAACCAGCTATCAAAAGTAGAATCACCATCATCATCGTCTTTGCTTTTATAAAAGCGAAAATTAATTTTCTCTGTCTATTGTCTGAGGTACAACCTGCTAGCAATAGAAAGGTGCACTTTTACAGTTGTTTTTTTGTACAAAAATAGTTTCTTCATGTATGTAAAGCTAATTTCACATTTGTATTGCACATTCAGATAACCTTGTTTCATCTGTGGGACAGCAAAAGGGTGGGGGTAAAAAAAGAGGGACAGAAAGAGAAAGAGAGATGAGAGAGATAGAGAGAGAGAATGGGCGAGATAGAGAACGAAAAAAATATAGAGATAGATTTGTTTGGGACGTAGAGATTAAAAGTGGTAGAAATAGAGTTCAGAGTAAAGGTGAAGACTATGAATGTGATGGTTTATAAAAGAAAGGAGAGTGAAATATGGTGAGAGAGAGAGAGTAATAAACAGAAAGAAAGAGAAATAGAGAGAATGAGTGAGAGCAATGAGGATTAGTGTAAGTTGAAGGAATAAAGGAGGCAAAGTGTGAGAGAGAATGTAGGCTGGAGAGAGAGAGCAGTTTTAAGGTATATGAATATTGAAGGTAGAGTAAGAGGTATATTGGGTATGGTGTGCGTGTGTATTGGTAGGGTGGAAGTAAAGAAAGGAGAGCCTGAAATTTATATGTAACCTTGTTGCATTGTGACTGTAGAAGATGGAGATAAAGAACAGGAATTTTGCTGTTAGACTGAACATATAATAATAATCACAACCATTGTTAATATTAATAGATATATTTATTGCTCTTGTTTTGTTGTTGTTATTCTTTGTGTAGTTGTTTTTGGAACTTTTTTTTTACATATAAATAGTTTTGACAGTGTTGTTGTTGTCCTCTTTTTTTTTCTGTGTTGTTGCTGTTGTTGTTGTTATGATGTTGTCTCCCTTGTTAGCTCTTTAAAGAGGTTGTTGTTTGCCTTGAATAGACACGGTATACATAGTAGTGAACATTATAGATTGCTTATGCGTTCATTGGAGAATGTTATAAGCTGATTTAGGACAGATGCCGTTGTTAGCCAGAGCAAAAGTAGTTTTAATATGCTTGCTGCAGAGATTGTTCTGAATATAAGTTGCGGTTGAGGGAAGAGGCTTTTCGTTTTGGTAAAGCTGAAGTAATTGTACATTTTTGTTGAAGTAGAAAAAGTTCATTGGTAGAATGTTATAAGCGGGTTTGAGAAAGAAAAGAAAAAAAAAAATGTCTTTGATGTATTATTTGGTTCTAAGAAAAAAGAAGCAAAAAAAAAAATGAAATACTGAATTCTGAGGAGTCTGTTGGAAGCTGATTAAACAAGTCTCTTCTAGTAAGCAAGATTAGATGTAGTATTGGTTTGGAGTAGACAATGTTATGGATTCTGGTAAATATTGTTAGAAGTTGGTTGCCCAATTGAATGTTGTTGCAAAGGCTGGAAGTGAAGTAGCTGGGTCTTTTTAGTGTAAGTGGAGTATCTTTATGAGGTTAGGGATATGATGTCACAAAGTGTTTGGAGCTGTTTCACTAACCTGATGTTTTAACCCAAACAAAGGATTCTTTAAAGAAGGATCAAGCCACTAAAAAAAAGCAGTCAAGTTACATTCCTCAAGCCGCATCCTACTCATCATCATCATTTTTGTTTTCACATCAACTTTTTCATGCGTGCTTGGATGAGTTAGACGAAATTTGTTGGGGCAGATTTTTTTGTACATCTGGATACTCTTCATGCCAACAACCCAACAACCTTTACCCATTTCCAAGTGAGCTATATTTTCCTTTGTCCTTCAATCATGAACAGATTAGTGGACAGATGCAATTTCACAGAAGATTTCAAATGAATGTTACCTTGTGTGACTGAATTTTGTTGATAACTCTCATGTGCATATGTTAAGACAAGGAAATATGCACACATACACCTACATTCATGCTCACCTACATATCCATCCATCCATCTATCTTCCTATCTATCTCTCTATCTAATGGGATTCTTCCAGTCTCTATATTCCAAATCTTTTCTCAAAACCCTTCTGTATCTAAATAAAAAGGGAGGTTATATTGAATCATTGACATAGTTCTATAGAACTTGTGAGATAAGATGGTACTGCTTTGGCTGGAATGCATTTGATTTTATGTTTTGTTTGTAAGTATTGGCCTTGGGCTAAATAATAACTTTGAATGTTTTGGGGTCTGTGAAGAATGAAGGACTTGGTTGAGCAATTTTATTTGACTGGGTAAAGGTTAGTATTCTGGCAGGGGTTAAGCATGTTGTAATTTTACTGGTCACTTTGTTGTTGTTACATAAAATACAACACCAGTTTAACCCTTTTGATACCAACTTGCTTGCCAAAAACCACTTTTGCTATAAATTTATTTTCTATCAAAGCTTCATGTTAGTTTATGTTCCAATAATTGGTAATGGTAAAAGTTATTTTACTAAATTCTTCTTTATTTTCAAAATTGAAATGAAAACAAATATATATTTCCGTTGAAATCCATGAATGTAAGGATTGGAACAAATAAAACTACAAATGTTTCATGACAAAGAGATGTGTCGTACATAAAAAGCATTGCTTTGTTATGTAAACAATTTATTGGTAATAGGACCTGAAAATTAGCTAAGCTGGTTTTATGTAAGAAGTATCACTTTGCTATGAAATGTTTGTAGTCTGTATTTTCCCTGTTCCATTCCTTATTTTCTTAGATTTTTATTTGTATTTTTAACAAATTTGGTTGCTAAACTGTGAGTTGTATGGTGACTGTCAGCTAATTAAAATTTCTATTAATTTCAACATGTGATGAAGTGTGTAACCTACTAATGTTAATAAGCTCATTGTATTTCATATTGTCCACCTTTTGTCATTTGTGCTAGCCGCATAAATGCTTGAAGCTTACTAACTTCCTTCACTTGGGATGTAAATTCATTTCAGGCAATGGTAGTGGTGGTGCTAATGATGGGAGTTGTGATAATAGTGTTGTTTTTGCTGTTTAGCCATTGCATGGTATTGCATGGATTGTACAGAATTTTACCTATTACTATTTCCGTTCAGATATATATATAAGGTAATGAAGGGGTTAAACAAACTTTTTGTCTTCTTAAGTGAGTTTGTCTTTTATAAACTGTTGCAGCTTTTCAGGTTCTCGATGGATGGAATCCTATTGGATTGAATTAGCCATCTTGTAAGATCTATGCTTTGATTGTGTGGGCAGCATAGTCCCACAATATTCAACCGTTCAAGGAGGAACAGCAGGAGAAAGAAATAAACCTCTGACTGCTTCCAGCATTCTCTTTTTTTAAACTTGCATGAAATACACACAATGTCAATTCATTTCAGGCATTGATGACGGTGGTGGTGGTGGTGGAAGTTGTGGCAATAGTGTTGGTTTCGTTGTTTAGCCATGGGTTTATCTGTCGTCATCATCATCATAATACCCACTTTTCCATGCTTGCATGGATTGTACAAAATTTTGTTGAGGCAGATTTTTCTCTGGCTTGATGCCCTTCCTGTTGCCACCCCTCATCTGTTTCTAAGTAAGATAATATTTCCCCAAGACTGGACATGTTTTCACAGAATATAGGAAACAAAGTATACCAGTCGCATTGCAGTGTTATTCATTTACAACTGTCACATGATGTCAAGGCCAGGAGACAAGACACTTGCCCAAAATGTCATGCAGTGGGATTGAACCCAGAACCATGTGGTTGGCATGCAAACTTCTTATCACACAACCACACCTGTACTTATAAATGATCAAATACATGATCAGAGATTCCAGTCCTTGCTATTCCAACTATTTTTGTCTCTAACAGTTACTGCTTTGTTCATCGTATTCTTCTTTACTTGAAAGGGTATGGTGTAATTTTTGAGAGAAATTTGACACCAATTTTTAACAATTGAAATGAGTGCATCCAAGACCCTCCACCACCACTATTGGCTTATTGTTATACTTACTTTCAAGACAATTCTAGTTGAACAGATTTATCAATATTGGCAGTCAATTATGCTTTTCATCCTTTTAGGGTTCATAAAAAATGTACCCATTCAGGGTAGTGGATTGCAACTATAAGAACATTGGACTGCATGCCTTATGATATTTACTCTAGCAGTTTGCATCAAAAGGTCACATCCCACCATGGTCTATTTAGAAAGTAGCCTTAACGCTTTAATATTTAAACTGGCCACATCCAGCTCAAGTGTTCTATCTGTTCTATGTTCAAACCAACCAGTTTCAGTTTCTTAGACCAACCCTACAATGCCATTTTAAAAATAAACAGTCACATCATCGAAATCTTGAAGTTATGAGATAGTGCATGATTTAATTCAAAACAATGTGAATAAATAAGTATCACATTTGATGGAGTAATCTGAATGCTAAAAGGTTAATCTGTTACTAAGTTGAACAGAACTATGGCACTGTAGGTGCCTTGAGCCAAGTCTTACCCACTGGTCTTCACAGCAATGAAGAAGTTATAGGTTTTGCCTTCTTTCTCAGTAAAAGTTGAAAGATCAAATATCAAAACAAAAAAATCTGTGACCAATCTGAGAGTACCTCTAGGCAATTGTTGAACCTTTTAGAATGGTGGTTCTCAACAGCAGGTTCCCAGAGCTGCATGCAGTGCTCAAGCATCCTTTCAACAGCCTTTAACAGTGTTCCCTCTATAAATGTAATAATTTTTTCTTTAATTGACTCATGTTTTTACTTCTTTTGATGCAGCCTCCTAAAAAAAAACCTCAGGTTTTGGATCAGATCTGGATATTAAAAAGGTTGAGAACCACTGCTTTAGAAACTAGTTAAATATCTTATGACTCAAACCCTACTGTTTCAGGGAATCCAAAATAAGAATTTGTCATCTGATCTGTATTGATTACCAATATGGGTGTAGTTCTAAAAACCTGTGCCCCACAGTAAATGCTACAGATCTTGATGCTTCATATATCATTAACTCATTTAAATACCTGACATCACCTCTGTATTTTGTTATTCTCAAAGCATTTCTTTTTTTTTTATTTCTTTCATACCACATCTTTGCAATCAGCTGTGTCACTTTTTCTGTTGTGTGTCTACCTCTGGATTTGGTATGAATGCCCACACTGCAAGCTTCTTTGTGTGAAGGCAATTTGTGTTATTTCTGTGACTTATAATTAGATTAATCAAATTATATTATTATTTTTTATCATGCAAATATAGATGAATATTTGGGAATGAAAATCAAAAAGTAAAACAAAAAGAAATAGTAAAGAACTTGAAAAAAATTATATTGAACAGAACCAGAAAACAAAGAAAAATAAATAAAATAACTGAAAGAAAAAGGGATAATTAACAAAATAAAAACCAAAAGAAATGTAAAATGAGGCAGAAAAGACAAAAAAAAAACAAAAACAAAAAAACATTGATCTGACATTAAATGTAAAGTTTATTGATCTCCAAGTTTGCAAGAGACAAATCTATTGGTAAAAAAAAAGACAACAGTAGCAGCAGCAACAAGAATTAAAAATAGCAATAATAATAATAACAGTAATATCTTTGACAACAACAAAAACTACTACTACTACTACTACTTGAAAGAATGTGCATAGAATTTCTGCTGTGGCAAGGTATTCTTTCATTATGGTACAGTATAGGTAATGGTGGTGGTGGTAGTAGTAGTAGTAGTAATGGAAACATGTTGGCAGCTTTTGTTGATCCACTGTTGCAGAAACTGTAAAGAAACACAGGACTAACTGTGATTATGCAGAGAAACAGTAATGACAAGGAAACCTTTTGTATGCACACGTGTGTGTGTGTGTGTGTGTGTGTGTGTGTGTGTACTTGAATATGTATCTGTATTTATGTATTATGTGTATTGATCTTTGGTTCCGTTTCTGTATTTGTGTGGATGTGTGCCTTTTTGTATAAATTTTTGTGTCTGCTTCTGTACATGCGATATTGGTAGTGTGAGTGTGTATGCGAGTGTGTGTATATCATTGTGAGATGTTTGCTTAAAGTTCTATGTATGTATATGACTGTATACCTTCTTTCATGGATTTTTGTGTATGACTTTCGCTGCTGATTCTGTTAATGTTGTGGTGTGTGTGTGTATTGATGTTTGGTTATGATTGTCTATGTGTGTGTTTGTGTGTTGTTGTATGCTTTTTTGTAATTTTTTGTGTATAGTTTTATGTATGCGATATTAATATTGTATGTATGCGTTAGTGAGTCAGTATATGTTAATGTGTCATTATCTGCACAAACGTGTGTTTGTGTGCAGTTAGGATTGGTTGTTATTAGCAAACAGGTATGTAAATATTATGCATATTCATGCATATGCTTTTAGTATATAAAATGTGTATGTGGGGATATATATATTTGTGTGTGTGTGTGTGTGTGTGTGTGTGTGTAAGTTGACTTATGCAAGTAAATGTGTAGAATATGTATGTTGTTTAATCCTTTAGCATTCAGATTGCTGTGTCAGATGTAATGCTTATTTATTCTCATTGTTTTGAATTAATCATGCATTATTTCATAGCTTTGGAGGGGTTGGATCCAGCCAGTTTGATCATAAAATAAGATAAAATATTAGGGCCAGATATGACCAGTTTAAATGCTAAAAGGTGAACTGAAGGGTGTCCCTTATAAAGCAACCTATGTGGATGTTGAATCAAAGGTTAACTCTGATTGAGCACAGCTATGTCATTTTTTGACCCTAGGTTAGCATTGGTGGAGTAGACCTATCTCTTTCTTTAAAACCATGGTTAGTACTGATTCAACAGACCTGTGTCTTTGTTTAACCTGTTTAAGTGGATGTATCTGTTTGTACAATCCAAGATTATCCCTTATTCATCAGACCTATTATCATAGTTTATCCCAATGTTAGGCCTCTTTTTCTAATTCACCAAAGCTATGTCCTTGTTTAATTGAAGGTTAATCCTGATTCTTCAGCTGCAAGCATGGCTGCATAGGTAAGAAGTGCTGCGCCTTGGACAAGTATTTTTATTACAGCCCTGGATCAATCAATGCTTTGTGAATAATTTTAGAAGACGGAAATCTGAAGAAAGAAATTATACAAAGCCTGTTGTGCATGTATAAAACCTGTTATATGTATGTATGTGTGTCTGTCTCTGTATATGTATGTGGGTGTTCATGCATAAGGCTTTGTTTACATTTTTCACATCTCCAAAAATCACTGACCTACATATATGTTGTGTTGATGTCATAGCCCAAGTCAATAAATCATTCACTAGCTCAGTGCTTTTGAAGATATGTTAAATTAGAGACCCCTTGTGTGAGAAAGCACGTGAGGGTTAGTGATAGGAAGGACATCCAGCTATGAAACATTATCTCATAATATATTCATATAACCCATGCTAGCATATAAGAAATAAGTGTAAATGAAATATATGTTGGTGGATTAGCAGAACCAGTAGAATGTGATCCAAAATAACTCATTGATTTAGTTACATCCTTTTACATTGAGTTCCAATCCTGCTGCTCAGTCTCACTATGTGAGGTTAATATGTACCAGTCAGCTGCTACAGAGATCAGATAATCTACTAAAACATCTTAAGGTGATGTCCCACTTTAGCCACAATCCAGTGGCTAAAATAAATTAGTGAATTAAAGTATACATGTGGCATATAGACACAGGTGTGACTGTGTGTTAAGAAGTTTGCTTCCTAACCATATGGTTTTGGGCTCAGTCCCATTGTGTGTCACCTTGGGCATATATCTTCTACTCTTGCCCCAGGCTGACAAAAGCTTTGTGGATGGAATCTGAAAATAAGTCTGGCATCATAGCTGTGAGTGAGTGTCCCTAACATTAAAGTGGTATCCTCCATTTCTAATTTTCTGTTGTAACATAAACAACATAATTAGCCATGGATAAATATTACCTTACCTGGCCACAGGTGGTAGTTAGTGATAAGATGGGGACCACAACTGATTTCATCTGACCCATGTTAGAACGGAAAAGTTGACTTTAAAACAATGGTGATGCATATAAATTCCTGTTGATTCAATGAGCAGTGATAAATTACAAAATTCAGTTTGTGAATGTAACATGTTCTTTAATATATTTTAACTGAAAGGTTTGTAATTCCAACACTCCAACTCCATATTTCCAATCATTCAGATAGTAGTCTGAATTTGTTTTTCCCTTGAAATATCTGTCGTATCAATATATTTTGAAATATCATATGAAAGTTATGAAGAAAATGCCTATCTTTACATTTCTTTAAAAAAAAAAAAAAAAAAAAAAACCTTGCAAGTGACATTTGCAAAAATGTCTGTTTGAAGCTCACATTTTTCATTTAATTTCTGACTTGTGGGAATACTCCAAGCTTCTCAAACTTCATACAAGTTCTCTCTCTCTCTCTCTCTCTCTCCCTCTCCCTCTCCCTCTCTCTCTCTCTCTCTCTCTCTCTCTCTCACACACACACACACATGTTTGATGTGTGTGTATATATATAGACACACGCATGCACATATGTATATGTGTGTGGATGGGTATATATATATATATATATGTCTACATACACATATGTATATGTGTGTGTTCATTTATAAATGTATAAGTATTTGTATATATAGTGGAAGAACTGGTTAAGTTGCCAATGACATGACAGTGCAACAGATCGTGTGAGATGACATGTTACCAGGCTGTCAGTGTTAAGGGTTGCTAGAAACCCAACAGGATTAAAACAATGCATATCAAATGGACAGAGGAGTTAAACATATGGTCAGTTGATGTAAAACCCATGGATTGTCAGTCCAGTTGTTCTATCTGAAAAAGCGTGTGCATTTCTATACACTATTCACTCTCTATAATCAATTTTATTCACAGGAATGTTTTGGAAAACACACAATGGATCTTTCACACAGTCCGGTAGTGATGGGGAGTAGAGGAAGTATGTAATTTCAAAACCTGCATGTAGGTAGCTAGGAAATCTGGGGATCTTATCTTTGAAACTATGGTAATGGCAAGATTTGGCAGCACTTCAAGTACTTGAGCCATCTTTTTCAGAGATAATAGTTCTTACCTGTTAATCAGGAAAGACCTCATACAGGTGCTCTAAACAAAGCTTCCCATATTTTGGAACTGGCCATCTATCCCACAGCTAGCAATTGTGTTCTCTTTGTGGGCTTCCATGATAGCATCTGAGAAATTTACAATTTTCCAAGAAGTGGATATATAGGGACTTCAGTTGACTTTCACTATATATGTATTGACATGTATATGTATATATGTGTGTCTGTGTGTGTGTGTGTGTGTGTGTATATATATATATATATATATATATATATGTATGTACGTATTTATATAAATGTAAGTATATGCATATGCGGGTATGTGTGTGCCTGTATATATGTATATGTATGCTTATATTACACAGATGTATGTATATGTATGTGTGTATGTATCTATATATACAATATAGACATATGTTTTGATGTGTGTGTGTAATGTTGTCTGTATGTATATATGAATGTACAATATATATGTGCATGTATATATACACTTATACTTACATACAAATGTATATATGCTCATATATATATATATTTATATATATACACATGTATTTATAATTGTATATATATATATGTATGTACAAAAATCTGTTTCTTCTTTAATAACAGGAATAGGAAAACATTATTCATAGCTGGATCTTGCATAACCTGCCATCAGGCATGACAAATGTGATAATGTTTATATGTATGGGTTGTCTGCGTGTGTGTGTATACACATGTATATGCATGTTGTTGCATTGCTGTGTATCGGAATGTGAATGCGTTTGCATCAGTTCACAGTTTCTCTGTCCATCTCTCTTTCTCTCTCTCTCTCTCATGCATGCATGTGTCAGGAACTGATGCTGTGTCAAAATAAGATGCAGCATGACATCTGTCAAATGAAAGGAAAGTATTATCTCACTTTGATGTCCGATTTAACTTTCTTCTTTGCCACCACTGAGCTGTCAGCTGCATACCCCCCCTCTCTCTCTCTCTCTCTCTCCCTCCATCTCTTCCTTCACCAATCCACTTCACCTTGTTAGTGCACTAATACTACCTTTCTCTCTCTTTCACTTTTTTTTCTTTTTCTAGCACACTTATATTCTTTCTGTTTCTTCAGAAATTGATGCTTTGTCTTCTTATTCTTCTTTTTCTTTTATCTTCTTCCTCCTGTTTTTCTTTATTTCTCTCTTTCTCCCATCTCTCACTCCTGTTTCCCTCCCCCTCTCTAATTGTATGTCTGTGTGTGTGTCACTCTTTCTCTGCATGACCCTTTAAAATTTTCCTCCTTCTTTCATTTTCTTCCTTTTCTACTCCTTCACTTTTCCCTCTCCTATCCACTTCCTCTATGTTTCAGTCTCCCATTCTCTAACCTTCACTCTCTCTATCTCAACTTCTCTCTCTCTCTCAATCTCTAGCCTTCACTGTGTCTTTCTTTATATACATCTACATCTCCCTCTCTCTCTACATCTCCCTCTCTCTCTACATCTCCCTCTCTCTCTACATCTCCCTCTCTCTCTACATCTCCCTCTCTCTCTACATCTCCCTCTCTCTCTACATCTCCCTCTCTCTCTACATCTCCCTCTCTCTCTACATCTCCCTCTCTCTCTACATCTCCCTCTCTCTCTACATCTCCCTCTCTCTCTACATCTCCCTCTCTCTCTCAACCTCTTTTTATCTCTTCTCTGCTCTCAGCATCTCCCACTTTCCTTTTGGTTTAGCTCTCTCAACATCTCAGTCTCTCTAATTCTCACTCACTTTTCTGTTGTTCTCACTTCTCTTTCATGTATTGTTCTTTTGGTAGTTGTTGTAAATAATGTGATTGCCTCTCCATCTGCTGTTGGTGCAGTGTTGATAGACAGATGAGGATGTTGGTGTTGGTGTTGGTGATGGTGGCAGTGATGGCGTCTTGCTGTTACAGTAATAGTTATAATAGTTGCTGTTGTGAGTGATAAATATGTCTTTGGTACTGGTTCTCTTGGTATGGCATGGTGTTGGCGGCAGTAATGGTGTTGAATGACTATTGATACTCTTTTTATTGTTGATGCTGTTGTTGCTCTTTGTTGATGTTGTTGTTGTTGTTGTTGTTCATTGTTGTTCATATTACCTCATTCAAGGATTGACCTTTATCGCTTTCAAGAGATGTCTTCAGAACTTCTTTGCCAGTTGCATGAGAGCATGTCTATGTCTGTGTGTGTGTGTGTGTGTTTGTGTTTGTATTTGTGTGTGTGTGTGTGTGTGTGTGTGTGTGTGTGTGTGTGTGTGTGTGTATGTGTGTGTGTGTGCGCTCGTTGGGTGGTGGTGGTGGTTGTGGCAATGGAAGGAAAAGGTGGAAGAGGAGAATTTATTAAGGGTGGAAATTTGCTTTCATTGGTGGCATGAAATTGTAAGTTGTGATTTATGGATATCTTCATATAATGAAAAGTTAGAGTGGGAGGAGACTTTTTCTAGGTGGTGGTGGTATTCTAAACGATGTGTGTGAGGAGATTGGTGATGGTAGTAGTGGAGCACATTATAAGGAATGGTGGTATTTAAAAGATGAATGGGCAGTATGAAATGTATATTCCAAGGTGTGGGTGAGGCATGATATAGGGCCATTTAGAGATGGGGAAAATGAAGCTAGGAGATTGTTGTTGTCTTATATCTTATTGAACCATTTGAATAGCTTAAATAATTTGTTTTACCTATGCACCCCCCCCCCCCCCTACACATAAGATGTAGAGAGAAGGAGAGAAAAGGAGAGAGAAAGAAAAACTGGTTAATTGAAGGCATTAGAGATAGACATAATTTTTGAAAGAGAAGGAATAAGGCACAAATCAGGACTTTGAAATTATTGTTATCATTATTCATGATATTGATAATAATGTAGCTGAGTTATTGCTAATTGTAGATGGTGTTGATACTATCATTGATGGTATTTCCATTAACATTGATGTCTATGATGTTGATGGCATTCTTCAATAACAATGCTGCAGTGTCGATGTTAGTGAGAATTGTTGACTTCGATATTAGCATTGTTTTTTTGTTTTTTTTTCTGACATTATTGACATTGTGGTTGACATCATTATCTATGTTGTTGATAACACTGTTAATTCTGTCATTGATGTTGCTGTTATCCATTGATATTTACATCATTGTTCTTGATATCATGATATCAGTAATATTGCTGTTTAGGCCCTAGTGGATCTTGATTAAAGGTATTCCAACGTGGACTACTTCTAGAAGGAGCTTTTTGTCTTCTAATACCAAAGATCATTTCTGTTATTAAACTTTGTTGGTAATCAAAAGCAGAATTTAAGGTTAATGTTGCTACTGTCTCTACAACAGTTGCAGTTGTTGCTACTGCTGCATCCCAAATGAGCAGGCAGTAGCACTTTTAACTATAGTTTTCTCACCATCTTTTAAGACATATGCTGTTGGATTGGATAACAATATGTGAAAGACAACAAGGTGATTTTTGTGGAGATGAGATACATCAAGCTGAACAAAATCAAGGAACAAAATAAATTGCTCCTGGATTTGTTGTTTAGATCCATCCCAGATGAGTCTTCTTCAAGCAGACCTGTGGATGAAAGGCATTTTAGCCAGGGCCATCCTGTCTCTTTAGAGGCGTCTAGTAATATAATATATGTAGTCTTTCCTTTTACAATAAAGTAGAATTTGATTTGAGAAAGATTTGGTTGCTATTTCAGATATCCACACAGAAGCTTCCCTAGTGGCTTTATTTTCTAATGTTTGTGTTTAATGATGGTAGAGGAAAAGCAAAGTAAGATTGTTAATTTAGATTCCACTGTTACAAAAGATAGTATGGACAAGTATGTATGTGTTTCTTTATACTGATATACATATGTATGCATTTGTGTATTTATACACACTATACTGCACACAACATGCTTATTTAAATTCTTCAGAAAGGTAAACTGCTATAGATACGTGTTTTTGGAAGGAATGGTGTTGATATTTACTCAAATAAACACACCCTATATATGTAGTGTGTATTTATGCATGTTTGTAGGGGCATGTGTATATGTATGTATATATGTATATACACACACACACACACACACACACACACACACACACACACACACACACACACACACACACACATTTGTAGTAGTTTTCCTGCTGAATTCTTTTAAGTTTTTAGTGCCAGCAAAGAATGTATGTAAGGGGCTATTTCCTGTTTATGATTTTTATCAAAATATTTCTCATCTGTCTGTAGATATATATAAAGACAAATATGCATGCGTTCATCTTTATATATATATATATATATATATATATATATATATATATATATATACATACACACACACACACGTACACATATACCTGTCTAGAGGCTGAGATTCATATCTATGGATTCATGTGTATACACACACACATACACACACTATCTCTCTCTCTCTCTCTCTCTTGAATGTTGGCTCTATCTCCACCAATCATCCTTTTCATTTATGCTATCATTCCTTTGCTAAATATTTTGTTAGTTGGAAGAAACAGGTAGACATATTGACACATTTTTAGGCATTTTCATTGATGTGTATGTGTGTGAATGTGTGTCCCTGTATTAAAATAAGAGGGGAAAATACTTTAGTAGATAATATAGAGTTAATAGTAATAATTAAAACCTGATATTTTGCATTGTTGTTTCTCCATACTGAGCCATAAGCTCATAAAGCCAGCTTCTCAAATTTTATGACATATATAGGATTAGATATTTTTGTCAGCTGAGTGGGTTGGAACAACATGAAATGAAGTGTTTTGCTCAAGAACACAATACATCACCTGGTTTAGAAATTGAAACTACAATTATGAGTATTACACCCGAACCACTAAGTCACTACATATAAAGACAAACTAACCATGTGTTTGAGTTTTTTTTTTCCTAGCATTGCAAGTGTGTGTTGCATTATTTTGTTATATTTTGGTCATGAGATACACATATACACATGTGATGGCTTTACTAAATTCTTTGTCTTACCAAGTTTACTGGCCCTTGACTGCAGTAGAAATCACTGTTGTTGCACAGTGGACTTGAACCCAAAGCCACATGGTTGTGAAAAGTTGTGTGTCTGAAAAAGAGAGTGATGGTAGTTTCATTCTGGTGTGAATTGCTGTTAAATGAAAAGAGTACCTAGTATTGTTAGGCAGAATGACTTCAGCACACATAGCTTATCACTCAATTATTCATAAATCATAGGATGAAAATTTTGCCTGGATAGAACATTTGCTGCAACACTGTTCTGTGTTTGAAATACTTTGAGAGTTCAGTTTAACTTTTAGTTCTATCTTGGCAAATATTTCAATTGAATAAGTACCTGAAATGTAATAAGACGAATTTGAAACACTATGTGTGTGTGTGTGAGAGACAGAGAGACAGAGAGACACAGAGAGAGACTTATGAACAGAAACTTAGTGTTTCATTCTTGTCAGATATGTGGTCTTGTTCAAACATTGAAAACCAATATAATTTGAAATTATGATACCTATATCATCCCTATACATAAAAACTTTATAACTGTTTTGTTGGAAGACATGGTTGAGGAAATTCAACGAAGGATAACTTCCACTACAGAAATATATGTTTATTTGCATTGTATATAAGTGTGTGTGTGTGTATGTACACTCAATAAGTTCATGTACATATAATTATGAACACTGTATCATATGTACACTTGTCCAGACAAGCGTAACAGTACAAAGGTTTTAGGTACAGATTTATTTTAATCAATGTTCACAAAGGAATAATTTTTAACCCTTTTTGTTTTAACCATAATTCTGTTGAAATACACTGTCTTTATTTCAATTTTGTTTTGAAAATAATGTAGAATTTAGTAAAAGAAAATTTTGTCATTATTAAGATGGTGTTTCAGACATACCTTAACATGAAATCTTGATGGAAGGGTTTAAAACCATGGTCACTCTCAGCTGGTTTGGTATCAAAAAATGTTGGAGTAAAGCATGAATTATTGACTGTTTCTCTCTTCACTTGGCATTGATGATGCTGAACCTCAGGTTAACTCTGATGAATAATGTTCATGGTTATACATTCCAACCCTAACTGCCTGCCCCTTAGTATATTAGGAACTACTTTCATTCAGTGTGTTCTTTACTTTGGACTACAGGATGTTTAATTTGAGGGTGATTTGTCTAATATTATCTATTTCTAGTTTGCTAACAACTGTGTAGATGTTCCCACATTGGGTTTTTAGTCGACCAGTTGTTTTCCTTCATGTACTGTTCTCCATTGTCATTTGGTCAAAGAGCCATAGTAATCTTGTGTTACATAGTGCACTGTCACAGATATAACGTTTAGTTTTTGCATGTGGATATGTACTAAAATTTCCAAGCCACAGAAAGATCCCTTAATCTTTGAGACCAAGTTAAGCACTAGGCATTTAGTTTTGCTTTTGTGGTATAAAACAGTTAAGTAATGAATTTTATTTCTATGATGGGATGCCAGACTTTTGTAGTTGATATTTGTAAACAATCTTATGATGGCTGTATAGCACCTGTTCCCAACATCTGTGTGCACTTAGATGCCTTAACCCAAGTCTACTGCAAGTATTTGCTCCAAGTCTCCATCTGAGGATCTGAAGGTTATTGTTCCAATCTAGTTTTGGAGACCTCACACAAGAAGGGTATTGGTACCAATTTGCTGCATATAAGTAACCATACTACACATGTATAGCATGACCATATTCATATGCACACATACATGCATGCATAAACATAAAATCATACATACTCTTGTACATGAATATAGATATGTGTGAACACAAACACCAATGCTCGAGTACATGAAAAGTGTTGCTTTGAGATCTCACTGTGCTTAAGATTTATGTATCAAGGTGGTGAGGTGATTGTAGATATAACCAGAATGAAACACAAATATCTATTAAACTGATTGTAAATAACCAGTTCTGGGAATTATAAGAATTAAACTGCTTCTCTGATAAATAAAAGTAGCATGATGCATTCTTTATAGTCTCAACAGCTTATCTATCTATCTGTTTGTTTGTTTATCCTTTTAGTTATATTATCATCATTTTAGCATTCACTTGTCCATGTTTGCATAGCTTAAACAGAAATTGTTGAGGCAGAAGTTTTTTTTATGGGCAAAACCCATTCACCACAGCAGAATTGATACCAGTACTAGTGCCACATTAAAAGCATCCAGCACTCTCTATGGAGTGATAGGCTTTAGGAAAGGTATCAAGCTGTAGAAACCATGCCAGAACAGCCAATGGAGCCCAGTGCAACCCCTGGCCTTACCAGCTCCAGTCAAACTGTCTAGCCCCATACCAGCATGGAAAACAGATGTTAAACTGATGATGATGATGATGCCCTTCCTGTTACCAGCCTTGTCTTCTTTCCAATATGAGGTAATATTTCACTCTGATTTTACCATGAGCAGACATGTTTCCATGGAAGATTAAAAGAATGACACCACTTGCATGACATTCAATGTTAAGATGAGGAGGCATACACAGACACAAAATTATATATATATACTAGCAGAGGTACCAAGCCTTGCTTGGGATTAAAATCGCATAGTTATTTTATTGTTTTACTGGTTTCATGCAGCCATAAAATAAAAGAATGAATTATGAAAAAAATGATATAATGAGGCGGAATGGTCACTTGGCCCCCGACGTCGAGTGGTTACATTGATACTGTTTTGTCGTTCAATGCCTTAAATCTAGCAGTTCAATTCCATAGTCCTCTTTCAGTTTTGTATAATTAGTCCTTTTCGGCAACTTGTCTCTATAGCCGATGACTTTCCACCAATCAATGCCTTTATCATTCTTTTTTACTATTCCCCATTGTTCTTTGTTTACCAAATAACACATCATAGTCTCACCATCATCATCATCCACGAATTCTACTTCCGCCATGTCCTTCCACTCGTTCAATCGTTTTACTATGTCATCCCCCGCGTTCTCATACAGAACGCAAGCAAAACAAACAGGGGGAGGGGAAATCTTATTTTTATCGTGTGTGTTTGTATTTTTTTCCAGTTTTCTTGTTGGAGGGGATTGGGTAGGTTTGGTGTCTGTATGGGGAGGGTGAGGTGAAAAGGGAGCGGATGGGCCTTGGGTGGGTTGGGGTTCACAATTACTTACTTTCTTTCTTTTTCTTTTTTTCCTCCTCACGGCTCTTTCCCATTCCTTATCTTCTGCAGTTTCTTTTTCCACTTCTTGTCTCCTCTCTTGTGGTGGTGGCTGTCGCTCCTCTACTATTTTGGGTGGTGTAGGGCAGTTCGCTCTTATGTGTCCCTTCAGGCCACATTTGAAGTAACATGGAACTCTTCCTTCCACCCTAACAGTCATAGTTATTTCGTCCATGGTTATAGACTCTGTAATCTATTCTACTGTTTCTTTTGACCCTTGGACTATCATCTCCAGTTGCTGACCTCTCCAGTTAACGCAGTCTTTTTTCTTGGCCTGGAGCACTACTATGTTGTCCTCATTACCACAGAGGACTGCATCTGCTACCCAGGACATGAACATGCACACACACACACACACTCACACGCACATACACACTCATACGTACATACACATGCACAGACAAATGCATGCACACTCATAAACACACATACACTCACAAACATACACACACACTATATTTATATGTTTATATGGGCAGTGTGTGTCCATATAACTCATCTAATCTATTAAATCCAGACTGTTACTTCTCCATGGTATCTGACTGGATACCAGTGAAGCTGTGTAGACACAAAGTGGAAATACAAGTATTGGCTAAGTTTGTCAAATAGCATGTGGCATCACCATTATCATCATCATCATCTTAGGGTTTGGTTAATCCTTGACTCTTGACAGTTTCTTTGAAAATGGTGGAAGAGATTTATGCTACTGAACTCTATAACAGCAAAATAATCAAAAAGCAAACGAAACAACAAAGCCCACATGTGAACATACATACACACCATACACACACATACAATAGACATACACCAGTCCTATTGGGGTTACTTTAAAATTATCAACTATGATGATGATAATGATGATGAAGAAGATATCAGTGTTATTTCTGTTTGAGGTGGTTTGTTTGCACAAGGGTCTCCTTTCTAGATTCTCAACAATCTCACCTCACCAGACTCGTTTTATTGTGTCAACATTGACAACTATAGACCTGCAAAACAAAAATTAGAAAAGCACTTGCTTACTAATGCTGGAGTGTGGCTTACACATGTTCTCACTTCTGTTGCTTTTCTCTCTCTCTCTCTCTCTCTCTCCCTCTTTGTATTTCACTTCACATTCTTCTTCCCTTTCTTTTCTCCCTTTCTTTCTGCTTTTTTCTCTAGTGTCTGCTTTCTTTGTCATTCTTCATCTCTGTTTATCTTTTCCTTTCTCTCTCTTTTTCTATCCTTCCATCTCCCCCTCTCTCTCTACACACACACACAGAATTCCAGGTTCAGTCTTACTGCGTTGCATTTTAAGCAAGTGATCTTCTATAGTCTTGGGCCAACCCAAAGCCTTATGAGTAGATTTGGTTGACAAACACTGAAAGAAGCTTGTCATACATTCATCTGTGTGTTTGTGTGTGTCTTTTGTCCACCACTTGACAACTGGTATTGGTTTGTTTATGACCCTGTAACTTAGTGTTTCAACCAAAGACACCAATAAAATAAATATTCTACTTTAAAATAAAGTACTGGGGTCAATTTGTTGAACTAAAACACTCCAAGGCAGTGCTGCAGCATGGTTCCAGTCAAGTAACTAAAAGAAGTAAAAGATAAAAGATATGTATTTATGTAGGGGAAAAAAAAAACATTTTTGGTAGTGTACTTTATTTTATTTCATTTCCTTAGAAAATTTGAAGACATGCTATACATCTCAGTAAATAAACTAAGAAACAGCTCCTCCATTTCTTCCGAATAACCTTATTATCATTACCTGTATATATTTATTTAACATCCATAAAAGAAGATAAATCTGTGAGAGGAGATGATTCTGACATTTTAGGCAGGATGTTTCTTTGAAAATACCATATCATGACATCACCGACTTCTAAATTTTTGTTCACATTTTCTTTTACATTTTTCAACTTTGCTGCTACAGAGCACCATTAGTTTACTTTGTGAGAGATCTGCTGAATAGTGGTGAATTGGCAGAAGCAGTTTGTACAACACAAAATGCCCTGTAGTATTTGTGGCTTTTAGGCTCCAAGTTCAAATCTTGCTACAGATAACTTTACCTTTTATCCCTTTGCACCCAATAAAATAAAGTACCAGTCAAGTCCTGGGATTGATATAATCACTTAACCACTTTATTCCAAATTGTACCGTAAATTAGAAACAATTATATTATATTGGTATCATAAGAATGTATAGACTTTAAGAGAGTATGAAATAATACTTTTTTATCCATAGACAACCCTTGAACATTCTATCCAAAGGGTTTTTCAACCCAATTTTTACACTCTGTTATTTACAACTTTATCTGGTTTGAGTTTCACTGTTCTAAAATAGAATTATTTCATGTTCCCTCAAATTTTAGAAATTAGTATTACACCAACAACATATAAATCTTGCCGGTTAGAACAAAGTTTCTGAAATGGATAGAGAAATTTAAAGAATTGCTTTGGTCCAATTGTAGAATATCTGTCATATTTATAGAAGCTATGGATTCAAGCTTCATGAGCAGCCTTTGACTTTTTCAATCCGGAGAGCTTTTTTAACTCAGTAACATGCTATTATTCATAGCTTTATCTGCTTTGAGTTTCATTGTTCCAAAATGAATTATTATTAAGTTTTGGCAGAAGGCTGGCAATTTCAAGGGGAGGAGTTTAGTCACCCAGTAAAGTCTGGATGAAAGGTAAAGTTGACCTTCAAGAGATTTGAACTAAAGCCATCAAGTGTAAGAAAAAGTTGCTACTAAGGAGTTTGTCTGGCAGAATAGTTCTGCCAGCTTGCTGCCTTAAATAGAATATTCTTTTTAATACAGCTACAAGGCCTGAAATTTTGGGGAAGAGAGCTAATCAATAGCATTGATCTAACTACTCATCTGCTACTTATTTTATTTGTTGATCTTGAAAACGTGAATGGCAAACTCAACTTCAGCAGGATTTGAACTCACACTTAAAATCAAAAGCATTTTGTCCCATATGTTAACAATTCCACTAGATTGCATGTGTTGATGATGATGATTCTTTCTATTATAGGCCGAAGACCTGAAGTTTGGGGAAAGGGGTTCATTACATCAACCAAAGTACTTTGATAAAAAGCAAAGTTAACCTCTGCAAAATATGAACTCAGATAACGAGTAGGAAAAAATACCACTGATCATTTTGTGTGATGAGCTAACAATTCTGCTGGTTCTATTATTATATTTTCTCTTCTCTCACTCAAATTAACCCCTCCACACAAATTATATAACCTGTCTTTGTAATTTCCCCTTCTCAATAATGCCTCTGTGGCAAATAAAAGATATTATTAAAGTTTTAATTGTTGTTGCTATTGCTTGTGTATGTGTGTTTATATAATGCCAATACATCATCAGAGGCAGATGCTTTTAAACATAATAATAATAGTAATAAGCAGCAGCGGCAGCAACTAAAGCTACTACATAAGGTAGGCAAAGACATGCACAGACTGTGACATAGGTGAACTACTAAGGACAGTGTCCATTTATGATCAAGAATAAGAAGACTAAGACAGACATTGAAGGTCAGCAATAAGTGATAAAGTTTTTATAACAGACTCATGACTTGCTTGTATATAGGTGTGTGTATGTGTGTGTGTGTGTGTGGTATATGTCTGGATATGATATATTATGTTACTATATCAGTTAATGTTTGTGTATTTATAAATAGATTGGTATTATAGATTGATAAGAAATCTTTGAGATATATATGCATATTTGTGTGTGTGTGTGTGTCTCTCACACTCATATATATACCATTTATATATGTGTGTGTGTGTGCCTATATGTGTATATAAATGTGTGTGTGTATGTGTTTGTGTGTTGTGTGTGTGTAAGAAAGTAAGTCTGAAGGACTAAAAGGCAGGTAGCTGAATGGAGTAATGCACACATACACAGATTGCATTAATGTCAGAACGTGCATAGTAAGTTATACAAGTGAAACTTAATCTATTTCTGTGGGTGCATGTATGTATGTCTCTGTGTGTATTATATGTAAATGTGTGTACATCCACACATCGATGTATAATGTGTTCTGGTTTCTGCTGGACTTTATCTTCTTCAACATTCAAAATGGAGCTTAACTCTTAATCCTTTAAGTAGCTAATGACAAAAGGATTTTCATTGCCATAAAGAGGCTTGCTCGCATTTCACAGTCAGTGCTGTATGTAGCTGACTTCTTCTCCATTGACTGCAGCATGTGTTGTTCCGTGCAGTGTGCAGCTCACCACAAATACATCACTGCCACCAACACTACCATCAGCAGCACCACCACCACTACCATCAGTAGCACCACCACCACCACCACCATCATTACCACTACCTCCATCATTTCTGCCTTATTAAGTCACTGGAACACCATGTTGCCCATACCAGTTGCTTCATTTAAATAATGAGAACAGTTTACTGTTAATAATAATAATAATAATAATAATAATAATAATGATAATGACAATAATGATTTTGAATTTCGGCACAAGGTCAGTAGTTTCAAGGGAGGGGTTAAGTAAATTACATTGACCTTGGTGTTCAACTGGAACTTACTTTATCAACCCATAAACATAAAAGCAAAGTCGACATTGGTGAAATTTGAACTCAAAATATGAAAACAGACAAAATGCGTCTGAACATTTTGCCTGGTGCGCTATTGATTCTGACAGCTGGCCACCTTAATAATAATAATGCTGCTGATGATAATAATAATAATAATAATAATAATGATAATCAGCTTTAATCATCATATCTGCCACTAAAACACCAGCCACTACCCATCTCAAAGCACCACAAGTGCCAAACCAACAGCAGCACCAGATACTATATTTTATAGTTACCTGTAATACTATTCTGTCTGTTCTGTTTTGAATTGCACTCAGGTTTGGGGAGTGGGCAGTGGGAACTTGTTACCACTGATTAATTGACTAGCCTTATCACTATGGCACACACCGCCAACCTTTCACCAGCCTGGTCAGCTATCACCACCAGCACTGCCACTACTACCACCAATGTACCACCATCTCTACCAGCATCACCAGCACCACCACCACGTACATTATTCTCATTATTTCTAGCCTTGCAAGGTTTTATAGAATCACTGATTAAACCATCCTTGCACTGCTGACTGTGTGCGTGTGTATGTATGTATGTATGCACACACACACACGTACACACACATACATGCAGAGAGAAGGAGTGAACTTATTGACTGACTTGCATATACAATTAAAGCAAATCACTGAGCCAAGTATCACCACCATCAGCGCCTCTGTAAGATTTATAAGATCGAAGACAGTCAAGATGTGTGCTTTCCCTCATCTAAATGATCTACTGGCTTACAGAAATACTCTTCTCACTTTTAGCATCACTGTCATCTCCACAGCCACTATCCCCAACACCAAGAGCATAGAATTTGGGCTATGAATGTAGTCAGACGAATCAACCACACTTGTACAATAATGTAGTAGATTATAATAAGCACCTGTAATATTATAATTAGTGAATAGTACAGTGTGTGGAATGACTAGCAAAGAAATATCTTATTAGAATTTGGTTTCGACTAAATTGAACTAAAGTATACTTTTTGTGTCATTCTATATCATCTTCTCATTAATTATTTCTAACATAGTACATGGCCTCATATATCAAGTGGTGGATGTAGTTTGCTGCACCAACCTCAGCTCTTGACTGGGTTTATTTGTCTATCTATAAGAGAAAGAGAGAAAATGAAAGAAAAAAAAAAGAATGGAATTTAAAAGCAACCTCAGCCAAATTTAACTCCAACTGTATAGAGCCATACTTTAATAGTGTAAGGTATTTTTGTTTGATGTTCAAATGATTCTGCCAATCCATTGTCATTTACCATTTGCTTTACAACAGTTTCTGATTTAGGCACAAGACTAGCAATTTTAGGTTTTGACCTCAACAGGATTTGAACTCAGAATATAAAGAGCCCAAACAAGTACTGCATGGCTGTTTTTCAATGCCCTAATGATTCTATCAGTTCACCACCTTGCTTATTAATTATAAAAATAATAGTACTTTCTAATTTAGACACAAAGCTAGAAATTTTGGTGTGACAAGTTTAGTTAATACTATTGACCACAGTACTCAGAGCTTTATTTTATTGCTGATAGGCTAAGTTTACCTTGTTAAGATTTAAACTCAGAACATAAAGATCTGGAACAAATAATGCTAAATATTTCTGCCAGTGTTCTAATGATTCTCCCCACCTGCCAATTGAATAATAAATGCAAAAATCAGCATTACTCGGAACTGCTCACGTATTGCGTAAATGTCTGTCTGACTGAGGTCCTTGTTTCGACTTCACAGACAGTACAAATCCCCTTCAATCAACAACATCACGATATTGGATACTGTGCGATGTCTTAAATAATAATCTTTTCTACTATAGGCACAAGGCCTGAAATTTGGGGGAAGGGAGAGATTCAATTACATCGACCCCAGTACTCAACTGGTACTTAATTATTGACCTCGAAAGGTTGAAATGCAAAGTTGACCTCAGCAGAATTTAAATTCAGAATGTGCTGATGGACAACATGCAGCTAATCATTTTGCCTGGCATGCTAACAATTCTACCAGTAATATTAATAAAAACTTTTTCTACTACAAGTGCAAGGCCTGAAATTTGGTGGCTGGCAAGTGCTAGTTAATTACATTGTGACCCCAGAACTCAGCTGGCACTTTATTCATCCCTACTCAACTGGTACATATTTTATTGATCCCAAAAGGATGAAAGGCAAAGCTGACCATGGCAGAATTTTAACTCAGACGATAAAGCTGGACGAACTGTTTCTAAGCATTTTGCCCAACATGCTTACGATTCTGCCGCCGGCTCACTGCCTTAATGGTGATGATGATGATAATGATGATAAAAGTTAAATTGATAATGAGTTTTATATAGTCCTCAGTGTCTTGAGGTTTGTGGGAGGTAGGGATTGTGGGTGTAAGATGTTGTTTCTCAAGGGGATTTATGATGATGGGCGTTGTTTAGATTATGACAGTGATGATGATGGTGACTTGCTAACTTATCTCAACGCTCATCCGTAACTGAAAGCTTCAGGGAATAGATATTATGACTGCTAAATATTAACTGTGGCCCTACTGGGGATTCTACAATGTGGCTTGAACTGTGTAGGTGCATGGCTTTCTATTATTGTGCACTTGTGTTTGTATGCATCTTTTGGTGTGCATGTGATGTCAGTGGTGTGTTGTGCATGTAGGTTTGTGTACATGTGTTGGTGCTGTGTGTATGTGTGCATATGGATATGTGTTGATGTTATGTGTGTGTGTGTATGTGTGCTTGTGTATGCATATCTTTCTATAATACCATTTGCTTGTGTGTGAAATACTTCTTTGTGTAAATGTATGTGTGTGTGTGTGTGTGTTCCATTGTCTTAGTGTGTACAAGTGTTAATGTTTGTGTGTATAAGTTTTGGTATAGCGTGTTTATGTATGCAAGCGTATGTTATAGTATCAGTTGCATATAAGTGTATATGCATGTTGCTGTTTACTTTACATTTTTTAGATATGTTTATTAGCTTGTGCATGTACAGGTGTGTGTGTGTGTGTGTGTGTGTGCATGTTTACATTTAATAACATGGCTTCTGTAATATGTGCAGTTTGTATGTCTTTGTAAATTGTTGAGTATGTAAGTATTGTGTGGAGTTTAGTATGTGTACATATTGTAAAGTAAATATGTACTGTGCTATGTGTGTATATGTGTGTGTTTATCTGGGCTTATATGTAGGCTATAGATATTGCTAATGTGATTAGCTACTATATTAGTGTATGCAAATGTATGCACATAGAGAAATGTATGGGTGTATTGTTCATGAGAAAAAATTACATCTTCTCCTATATAAATTCTAACACACCAACATATAACTTTACACACATACATATAAACACCTGTGCAGGCATAGATTCACATTTACACAACTGCAGAACATTTTGCAGTACAATACTTAGAACACACATACACTCACACACAGGCTTACAGATACATCCACACTCATTGGAAGATGTTAATGAATTATGATGATGATGATGATAATAATAATAATAAACAAGGTGGAGTAAACCAGAAGACTGTTTACAATGTTTTAATGGTGTTCTTGGAGTAATTCTTAGCTATTCCAGATAGTTTAGTGTTGTGGGAACAGGAGGTAATGTGTAGATTCATAGATGTGTTAATGTGTGTGTGGCAGAGTAACTGTTTCCCCATTGGCATTGTTTATCTTAGTAAGGTCTCCTACGTAGTTAATATCTATACTGAAGTCTCAATATAAAAAAATAGTTTACACACAAAACATACACTGTAAATACACACACACTCGCACACACATGTATGTGTGTGTACATATAGATAGGTAGATAGATGTGAGCATATATATGTGTGTGAATATGTATACTCACATAAACATACAAATACACATATTAGGAACAGCTTATTCGTATTAGAAGTAACATACATATAAGCATATTTCTCTTTCTCTCTCTTTCTGTCACTCTCGCACTTTCATTTCATGCACACACACATATATACATATAAATGCACTTGCAGACATCTATATATATTCATCTCACCGAGGCGATGACTACTGACCGAGACCTTTGGAAATGTGCTGTGCGTGAGAAGACCCGGCAAGCCAAGTGAGATCGTTGCCAGTGTCCCTGGACTGGTTCTTGTGCGGGTGGCACATGAGATGCACCATTTTGAGCGTGGCCATTGTGGGTCTCTGTCATTGCTCCATATCCTTGATCTAAATGTCTTCTATTACCACCCTGCCATCACAGTCACATCTTGAATGTGCATACCTATTTCAAAATACTGAGTACTCCTGTAACACATCCTGCTATCACATTCTTCTCACTGCAATCATTTATATTTCTGTACTTTTCTGTCTATATTGCTCGTGCTTCTTATTCTATTAAACAGGCAGAACATGGCTCTGAAGTTCTTTTAGTTGTGTCAAGGACATCTCTATCTCCGTAGTATTGGTGTCATGAAAAATGAATCCAATACGCTCTGTAACATGAAAGGCTGTGAAGGCCCTTTAGTCTTGTTGAGTACATGACACCTCACTAGTGCTAGTGCAAAAGGCATCTATGCACTCTATAATGTGATTGGTGTTAGGGAGGGTGGGTGAGGCCCTCTTAAGTATCTGGATGACCAGTACCCATGAATACAAACTCTGACTATGATAGTGGATGTAAAATAATAATGATACACAACCCCATACATTTATGTGCATATACATAACTATGTATATGCATTTTTGTCTATGCACACGCGTGCACACACACACACACACACACACACACACATTCACATGTGTATGTATTTTTCTGTGTGCAGGTATATAGAATAAAAACCACAAGTTTTGAATATATATATATATCTATACATATATATATGAAGTGTTCTCTGCTATATTTCACAGCTAATATTATGTTTACAATATATTATACAAACACCTATTATCAAATTTGATAATGTGAGGCGGGAAGCTTTATTATTACAGGAGCCACCTAGGGGTTGTACGTCTCAACACCTCCACCATTATAACTCCAACAACGACAACAGCATCAAGAATGAATATCGTTATTATGAGTACCTGCTGATAATAATGATATTCCTGCTGCTACTAATGTCCTAATAAATAAATCTACAATCACTACCATTCCTCTGTATTGCTCTACTACTACTACTACTACTACTACTACTACCCACCACCATCACCACATGGTGGAGATGGGATACATTTAGTAGTTGTTTGCATTCAGTAGTAACATATTTTCTGATGTAACTAAAGAAAATAAGTGAGTTATTTTGAATAACAGCGCAGTGTAACTCCTAACTAGCTGGGTTGGGTCATTCATTCATTTTCGTAGTTTTTTTATATGGCTTAGTCACCAAATTATGGGCATCACTCATACCCAATTTTTTGCAGGATCTTAGAGACTGATGAGGGAGATGGGTAGGAAACCAGTGGCCAATCTCTAAATGTTTTTAACAGAGTTGTCTGTGAAAACTACCTAAGTTCCAGGTAATGGCTTTATGTTGAGTGATTGATGTGATCTACTAACCAAAATGCTCTTTCTACTATAGGCAGAAGGCCTGAAACCTTGAAGGATGGTGGGGCTAGTCAATTACATCAATCCCACTTCTGAACTTGTATTTCTTCTATTGACCCTGAAAGGATGAAAGGCAAAATTCACCTTGACAGAATTTGAACTCAAAATGTATAGCTGGAAGAAATTCCACTAAGTATTTTGTTCTGCATGCTAGCAATTTTTCCTGCTCGCTGCCTTTCTACTTACCTAAAATATAAGGCCAGTGCTGAGGAAGTCCAGAAAGACTGAAACATATCCTGCACTGTCACTGTACTTACCAAAGATTAAACCAACCCACACTCCATATCCTCATTCAAGTTTTAATTTATTTGGATTCTGGTGTTGTGTTTCTTGTCCTTCTAAATCACAATTAGCCAATTTATTTATTCTTTATAAACATGTAATGTTCTTCTTTATAAAGATATAATATTAATTAATTTTCTTGCTTCTTCTTTTTTTCTTTTGGTGCAGTCTTTTTCTGTAAGCTCTACTTAATTGAATACTTCAGATTTATAAGAAGTCCATTGGGAGTAATATATGAGTCTGATAAAGCATAAATCTTTCTTTCTAGACTGCTGACCATAGCTATATCATGAGATTCTTTACTCTGTGGCAACACTTTTTTCCATCCTATCCTTGTCACAATCTTTTCATGTTTTCATCATTCCCATAACACAGGCAAATGTACCCCCTTGAAGTACATGAGAAATTGTGAGGGTATGTGAAGTTTGGAAAAACATTGGAATTTTGAAGTAACCACATCCATTTGATTGTGATGTGTGCATCTAAAAAACACGAGGAGAGCATTTTGCTTTCTTTTCCCCTTATTGTTGTGAACAAGTGTTTCAGCAATATTTATAGCCAAAATGTTCCATGCAAGATTATCAATTGAGAATGATATTCTGGTGTCCCTTGCTGAAACTATTTCTTAAATTGAGTTACTTCTTTAGAAGGAGCCAAGCTTGTTTGTCTCATTAAAAATTTAACATAACCCTCTTGTTACCATACTTCTAATGAAATACCCTGATTGTTCATATAATACCCTGATGTTGTTTCAATTAATTTTAAAAATAATGAAGAATTTAGTAAAATAATTTTGTTGATTATTAAGCTATTGTTTGGAATATAAATTAACATGAAATTTTGATGGAAAGTTTTAATTTAGATCACTTTAAAGCAGCAAGTTTATTTCATAGCACCTGAAGCAATCCCATGTGGGATGGTATTCAAAGGATTAGCTTTAAGGAAATAAACTTTTTTTATGTGGGCACAAGACTACACATTTTTGTGTAAGGGTATGGTACTTTATTGACCCCAGAAGTGATCTAAAGTCATTAAATTAGATTAACAGCAAATGATACATGTCAGTTGCTTGTTCTGTGGTGTTTAACCTTTTTATGCTATATCTATCTGTCTCTTTTATCTGTCACTTTTATTGTTTAAAGTGGCAAGCTGGTAGACTCATTAGAGTGCTGGACAAAATAATGCCTTGCATTGTTTCCTTTGTTTAGGTCTTCAGTTCACTTCTTACTCATGTCAATTTTGCCTTCTGTTCAGATCCAGTAAAATACAAACACTGCTGGACATGATGAAAAGATATGACTGAAGCCCCAGCTGTAACAGAAGAGTGCTGCCCCTTACATCCTCTTACCAATAGATTTACCTAAAACACTAAACTTTTTTCCCTCTAAAGTCACATCAGTATATATGGATTTAAAGCTACTTTGTAGCTGATACATTCTCTCTCTGTGTTTGTTATATCACTGAACCAGAACTGCTAGCTAGTCACAGTTATAAAAAGACTAGTTACCTGCCTTCTTTTGTATTTAGTTTGTTACTGGCTGAAGAAAAGGGAAAATATCTGTTTTATATGGAAATTCTGAGTTCCATCACATCCATCAGAACTGTGTGTGTAGACTATGTGCAATCTATACACATAGCTCTGTTATCCTTTAATTCCCTTAAAATAATTCATTGTGAATTTTAGAATAGAATTAACCCTATCTTTTATAAAGAAACTGTATTCTATTTTGACACATGTGGACATAACCATATCTATCTATCTATCTATCTATCTATCTATCTATCTATCTATCTATCTATCTATCTATCTATCTATCTATCTATTTGTCTATTTGACTGGCTGTCTATTTATGTCACTTTTATTATTAACCCTTTTGTTACCATTATTTCTGTTATCATGCTCTGTTTCTTTCAATTAATTTTAAATATAAAAAATAATTTCGTAAAACAACTTAGTTATCATTAAGCTAGTGTTATGAACATAAATTGTGACTAACGTTTGGTGGAAGATTTTAATACAGAACTTTTGAAAACAAGATATTTGTACTACAGAGCCAGAAGCAGTTTCAGGTGGGTTGATATCAAAAGGGCTAGCAGAATCATTAGAATGTTGACAAAGTGCCCTGTAGTACTACTTATGACTCTTTATGTTTTCAGCTAAATTCTTACTAGATTACCTGTGCCTTTAATTCTTCCTGGATTACTAAAATAATGTTCAAGCCTAGTACTTGGGTGGTTAATAGTATGTGTTTATCTCCTTCCCCAGCAATTGTTGGCTTTGTACCCAAACCAGTAACCTTTATTGTTTTTGTTTCCCCATTAGCATCACTACCATTAGCATCACTGTCACAAACTACCACGGGATCACTGTGCATGTGGATGAATGGCTTAATCTTTTAAAATTTACACGTCTACCTTTGCGAAGAAAAAAAAGAAAAGCAGTTGAAGCCCTAGTTTTGCATACACACACACAGAGAAAAAAATAGCAATTTGTTCAAGCTGAAATGTTTCCATTCTCAGATCTACTAAAAACTGACCTGGGCCTAAATAACACCAATAATAAGGAGCATTACACATCACTGAAAGTCAAGCTTAATCTCTACTATCATTCACTCTCCACCAAACACACATGTACATTATGCACATTCACACATACACTGTCATAAGCACTTCTTCCAATGCCTGTATTTTAGTCGTAGGAAGACCAGATTTCTGCTTCAACACCTTACAAATGTATACAAACAGTATTTTACATGGAAATGCATGTTAAAATTTTAAACATACAGATGTACATATTTCTCTACGACTGTCAAACTGTCGCTTATGTCTAAACATATTTTCAACATGACTTGACTCAGAGCAATTTGTGTTTTTACTTTACTTCTGGTTTCTTTTCCTTCCTACTTTTACTACGTGTCTTCCTCTTACCATCTCAACTTTCTGAACAAGAGCTTAAGCTTGAAACATTGATGACACTTTTACATTGTTTTACATTGAACTAATTGTTAAATTTTGTCTTCTGCAGTGTTATTTGTCATAAATTTTGAAATTATATGTGTGTGTGTTTGTATGCACATACCTCCATGCACACATATAATGTGTATGTATTTGTGTTTGTATATATGCTTATATTTACACAAATATTAAAACTCACTTTTGTTAATTTTGGTTTCAGGTGAGTTGCAGAATTTACTGGGAATTATTTGGCTTGTGTATGTATTTATTTATATATCTATATCTATATAATATATGTATGTGTGTGTATGGGTTTTTATATATGTATATATTTATATATGTATGTGTACACATACACAACACACACACACATGTAGAGTTCACAACTTGAAAGAATCTGAGACCAGGTCAGTGTCAGTATGTTACTTTGAAAAATTGGTATTTCCTTTGCTTTGTTGCAATGTCTCTCATCATTTTAACACACCTGACAGGCAATTTCTCTTTACACTAATGCCCCCATCTTTTTTCTTTTACTTTTTTTTTTTGAAGAATGATTTCATTTGAGAGACAAGGCAAGAATAGGCACTAGTATGACCTCTTCACCACAACCATCATCATCATCATTATTATTATAACCACTCTATCATACTTTTGTTGTGTGATCTTTGAAAAGGCAAGAACGAGTGTTTAGATTTATTGCAAGGAAACAAGTATGTCTGTCTGTAGGCAAAGAAATTGTCTTGGATAGAAGAATGCTGTCCTGAATGGTAACTGGGTCTGAAATAGTAGGAGCATTCATAATGCTTTTATTTTGGCAGCTATGAAGTCTTAGTACTTAGAGAGAAAGAGAGAGAGAGAGAGAGAAGGAAGGATAATGATGGAAGGACGGAGAAATGGATTTAGTTTCAACAATGGAATGCTGCCTTTACCTCGAAGGTATAAATGTAATAAATGAAGTAGTTTTAAATGAGAATGAAGAAGTCTGAGAATTGGTGCTGCAAAAATGTAAACCATTATGTTGGCTAAGAAAGAGAAACAAAGTGGAAGAGAGAGAGAGAGAGAGAGAGAGAGAGAGAGAGAGAGAGAGAGAGAGAGTTTTTGCATGCACACACAGAGGTTAATTTTTACAGATAACAATTAACACACTTAAGAATAATGTCAGCTATTTCCAGGTATCTTTTTAGAGTTTACATGAGTGCATAGTTCAATTCAGAAAATAATCAATCCACTCATATAGGTTTGGTGATGCAAACAAGAAAAATAGAACTAAACACGTGTTTTTTTATCAATAATCAGCAGAAGTTACAGAGTGACTTCAGGGCCAAGAGTTTGGTGTGTTGGCACTTATTGAAGAAACTGTTGGCCCTTAAGTCACTCTGTAAATTCTGCTGATTATTAATAAAATACACACACATACACATGCATACATACATAGAAATTTATTTTTACACATGAAGCTATAAATACTTTCTATTATAGGCACATGGCCTGAAATTTGCAGCTGCTAATTGATTGCATTGACTTGAGTTCTCAGCTGCTACTTATTTCATGGAGCTGGAAAGGATGAAAGGCAAAGTTGATTTCAGTGGAATTTAAACTCAGAACGTAAAGATGTTGTTAAGCTTCATCTGCTGTAGTTAAGCTCTATCTACTTTTGAGTTCCATTATTAAAAATGATTTATCTCATGTCTCAAAGTTTCTAAGTTCTTATGATGTAAACTATAAAGATATATGAGTAACAATTGTGTACGACTGCAGGTGAATTTTCAACTAATAGATTCCAAATCATCTTTATGAAGTGGCTACACTGAGAACTGATTCACCCTTTAGTGCTGGAAATTTCTGCTTTAGTAGATCCAGGATTTGATGCAGTTTGTTTCTGTTATTAACACCAATATAGCTGTGTGCTCTTTTAAGGCACAAAACTCTCCCAAATATAACATCCAATATCGCATGGTGTTCATTACAAAAACAGTTGTCCTGTGTTGAGCAACAATAGTAGAGATGGAATAGGATCTCTCTAAATCTCCTATTTGGTCTTGTGCTCATTTAATGAAATGTTTTGAGTGATGTTTACTATGTGGTGTTTTGTTGTTGTTTGTATTATTTTGTTTTTGTTTTTGTTTCCAGTGTATTCTTTGAAGAGTTTAAACATTTGTTTTTCTCTTCTGTGTAATTCGAAGCTTAAAAAATTGTTATAAATGAATTAAGATGTTGAGGCATGGCTGTGTCATGAACAAGTTTGTTTTCCTACCACCTAGTTTCAGATTCAGTAACATTGTGTGGCACATTGGGCAAGAATATCTTCTATTATAGCCCTAGGCTAATCAAAGCCTTGTGACTAAATTTGGTACAGAGAAACTGAAAGAAGCTTTCCATGTATATTTAAAGTCACATTGAATATGATAAGCATCAATCTGATATAATCTATTTTTTAATCTTTTACTTGTTTCAGCCATTGGACTTCAGCCATGCTGGGGCATGCCGTAAAGGGTTTAATTGAACAAATGAACCCCAGTTCTTTTTCTTTTCTTAAGTTTGGTACTTAGCCTATTGATCTCATTTGTCCAAAGTTCTAACTATTGGAGGCATAAGAACACACACACACAGAAGGGGTTTTTGCACAGTTTTCATCTACTGAATCTATTCACAAGGCATTGGTCAACCTGGGTCTAGTATAGAAGCTACTAGCCCAAAGTGTCACACAGTGCGACTCAACATCAAATCACATGGTTACAAAGTGAGTTTCTTAATTACACAATTATAGGGAAAAAAAACTTTGAAGAAACAAATGCAGTAAATAAACTCACTCTGATGAGAATGAGATCATGTAAATGATGTGCTTTATAGAAAAATTGGTAACACAGTAATCTGGCAATGATAGATACCTGGTTATGACCCTGTCATGGGGGCATGTTTCACTTTTCTGTCTTAAATTGATATTTTCTGACTTGGATCCTTTTAATAACAACTGACTGGAGACTAAACCTGTGTTTTTGTTTTGATATAAACTTCATCTTTTAAAGTGATTATATCTACATTAAAAACTTACATCATTATTTTATGCAGCATCTTTCGGTTAAGTTATATTCCAAACACCAGATTAATGGTGACAAGGTTAGAGATGTTATTAAATACCAAATTGATAATGCCACTATTAGTTATTTTACTAAATTTCTCCAAATTCCTAATTATTTTCAAAAATTAATACTCTTTTACTCTTTTACTTGTTTCAGTCTTTTGACTGTGGCCATGCTGGAGCACCGCCTTTTAGTCGAGAAAATCGACTCCAGGACTTATTCTTTAGAAGCCTAGTACTTATTCTATCAATCTCTTTTGCCGAACCGCTAGGTTACAGAGACATAAACACACCAGCATCGGTTGTCAAGCGATGTTGGGGGAACAAACACACACATACAAACATACACACACACACACATACATATATATACATATATACGACAGGCTTCTTTCAGTTTCCATCTACCAAATCCACTCACAAGGCTTTGGTCGGCCCGAGGCTATAGTAGAAGACACTTGCCCAAGATGCCACGCAGTGAGACTGAACTCGGGACCATGTGGCTGGTAAGCTAGCTACTTACCACTTTGAAATATGCTCATGCATGCTAGTAGTTAAATATATTTAAGGTGCAAGTATGGCTGTATGTTTAAGAAGTTCAGTACTTAGCCATGTGATCTCAGGTTCAGTCCTACTGCATAGAACCTTCAGCAAGTGCTTTCTTCTGCAATCCTTAGATTGACCAAAGATGTGCAAGTTTGTGATTGAATCTTATAGACAGAGAGTAAAATGAATTCATCATCGTCATCATCAGAAGCATCATCACACACACACACACACACACACACACACACACACACACACACACACACACACACACACACACACACACTTTTATTATATGTTTTATATCTTTTCTTTACTGTATTGTACTCTATGCCCACCAGTATTTCTTTGCACCCACTTAAAGTTAATACACCTTTGTTTATAATTATAATTAGATTCAATTAGTATTTCTCTCTTATCTTAGGGAATTTGTTTTTGATTTTTAGGCATACTTAGTAAATTGCTTGATGCAAGGTAACTTTTCTCATAGTACCAATCTGCCTGTGGACCCAATATTAATTGTACCCATTAGTGCCATTCCTATGAAGTTCATTGCTGATTGTTCATAGTGTAACACTAGTCCCTGAAGCTAACAAATCTTCTTGCAACTCCTTTCTGGTGATCATTGCGTTTTTTTCAATACTTCACTTCATTTTTCTTAAAGATCTAGGGGAAATCTTGTGTGGTGCACCGGATCTTATTCTGTTCTCAACAGTTCCCAATTTTTTTATACCTTTGAATAAATGAAGATATGGTAGAAAATGGAATACAAAGGGTCTCTGATATTTTCCTGTAACTTTTACCTGCTTTCCACTGTTCAATAATTAAGTTTTTCACTGAATTTGTGAGTTCTTTACTTTTTGCCATTATTACAACACTACTTTATGTTGTCTCAGTGCTGAATGAAGAAGCTAGCATTTTGACACTTAAAAATGACCACTGATAAGATTATAGGAACAAACGAGAAAGTTCTAGTAAGAAAAAAATTATTTTAACAGTATTTTGTGGCATAGAAACTCATATATTTATTCTGTACGAACACTTTTTTCACCCCTAAATATTTATAATTGTATATAAATTCATTAGTTACAATAATTTATTAGTTTCTTTTGCATATTCTTAGTTTATGCATGTGTATGCAAATATAGTATTGGTATATCCCATTTATGTTCATTAGAAATTAGATAAATAAAGAATTTTGGCATGTACGAATATTTATTTCCCCCCACTGTATGTACATACGTGCATACACACACAGACAGACACACACACACACACATATATATATATATATTGGAATTTTGTTTGTATATTCACTTTAAATAAAATAAACTGCATCACCTTGTTTAGCCCTAATTTAATCTAGTACAGAAGGTCTATAACCAAAAGTATTCCAATTGTGACCATCCAGTCCTTTCAGATGTAGTATATTTCATATTACATTACTATAGGTCTCCATCACATTTTAGAAAAGCAGCAGAATTTTGATTGAAGAGAAAGTTTAGCTGGTATTTCTAGCAAATCAAGCATCTTCATAGAAGTTTGCTGTTTGGGTTAGTTTAGTACAGTTATAGTATTTTGTTTGGAAAGTTATTTTCCATTTCAAAAGCAAATGGAAAGGTAAAGAAATTTCTCTTTTGATGTATTTATTTGGATTGAAGCGCTCTAGGAACTGAAGCATATTATTCGACAACAAGTTAAAGTACTGAAGCCAGATACATAACGAGATAACTGAGAACAAGTTTAGCTTCCATCAGCATCATGATTTTACTGTCCACTTTTCTGTGCTTGCATGGGTCGGACAAAGTTTCTTTAAGGCAAATTTCTCATGGCTGGATGCCCTTTCTGTCAAATTCTCATTTGTTTCCAAGTAAGGTAATATTTTTCCCATAACTGAACATGTTTTCACGAAAAATTGAAAGTGGACACTGCTTGTATGATGGTGATATTCATTTAAAAATATTGCTTAATGACAAGACATTTGAACACACACATACACCAGATGGGTCTCTTCCATTATCTGTCAACCAAATTCGCTTACAAGGCTTTATGTCTTCCTGGGGCTAGATTAGAGGTAGAAGAGACTTGCACAAGGCATCACACAGCAGCACTGAATGTGAAACCATGCAGTGGAGAACCAAACTTTTTTAACCCCCACAGCTATACTTGTAAAGCTGAAAATAAAGGCATTTGTGAGTTGTCATATTCTGCAATTAGCTTCAGATAATTTCCAAGCCCCCCCCCCCCCCCCCCCCACACACCAAAAAAAAAAGTGTCCTAAAGATTTCTTTTAAAAAAACACCTGTAGAAGTTTTAAAATGGAAAGTGATTTTGTGCTGCTTTGTAATTTCCATTTTGATTTTTCGAATATCTTTAAACCAGTTTTATGTAACCACTCAATCAATTTAATGTCTACATAAATTAAATGTAGGAATGTGTTTAAATGTATGCATCTAAACACAGATTTATATCATGGCTCAGTATAAATTTTATGGTGTTGTGGATGGTAAATTATTTAATTAATACAAATAACATCTAATAAATCAAAATAAGCCACTATGTGCTGTTCTTTCTTCCTTTCTGTATCATCTCAGGAACTGTCAGAGTGTGAGGACGTGACTTTTGTTATATTCTAATGAGACTCCGACAATTTACAATCAAAATTGATTGCCCACTTTGTTGTAACATATATCATTATCATTAGTTTGTGATTTAAATTATTTATTATATATATATTTATTATACTGTGTGTGTGTGTGTGTGTGTGTGTGTGTGTGTGTGTCTGTGTGTGGTTGATTCAATTTTAATTTGTAAAGAGTGGCAGGCATGCTGGCATTTCTCAAACTCATTCCATCTGGTGCACATGCTGTGTAAAAATGAGGAAATGTATGTTGAAATGGTTCTAGCAATGGATGTTGGGGTTTACAATATATTTGTTTAGGGGTTCTTGGTTTCTTGTTATTTGGTGGTTTTATTGTTTATATTATATCATACTCCAGTGTTGCATGATTGTCCTTCTTTGGGATTCAAATTATTGTAAGAATAATACTTGTTTAAAGAGGTTTCTAATTGATGAAGATATTGTTGACTCTATATCTGGCCCTTTCATTCTTTTTGTTCTTGCTAAGCCTTCATTAACTGCCTCTGTTCCTTATTTGATACTCATATTTTTTATGTCCCTCTTCTATTCACTGTACCATGTCAAACATCATACTGTTACTACTAACCATTTCTTTGACATCCATCATTCACGCTAACTTGTTCTTATCAGAAAGCATCTAGCTGCCACTGGGTTTCTCTCCCATTATGATACCTGAGGAATGAGGGTCTACATTGGATCTATTAGTATGTGCTGTAAATTTATCCACCTGTGCTGCTTGATATCAGTCTCTATTATATCACTATTCATTGTTGTCTAGCAGTCAGTCTTTCCCTTTGCTATCTCAACTGTCCATTACTAGTGTTTTAACTTACCACCTAGCATCACCCACACCACTCCCTATACTGTTAACCACCACTTTCTCTCTTTCAGGTCACTCATTACTGACATCCATCACACACTTATCATTGATTTACCTAATATTTGCCACTCTATTACATGCAAACATGTAGCTACCATTGGCATCTCACATCGATTAACCTATTCTACCATACCTTTACTGCCTCTCTTCCGTGCTCCTGTGGCACTATCTCCCCTATTTTGTACGTTCTCCTCTTCCTCACTCTCATCAATTACTGTTTCCTCCTCAAGTTCTTCATTCTCATTTCTCTCTCATATTGCTCTCTCTTCTAACTACTCTATTGGCCACATTTCTTTGGACAAAATGAAACAATATACGTGCGGTGAGGTCTCACTTATGTCTTACAGGGTTCAAGGTAACCTTAATGATTTTGGCACCTTGATAAGATACATCCTGTATGCTATATAAAGTGGTCAGCATTAGGAAAGGCATTCAGTCATAAAAACCAATTCCAATATAAAAAATGCAAGTGAGATGCAGTTCCATAATCATATTTAGGAGGGTAGTAACTCTGAATTAGAATTGACTCAGTCTGTGATAACCTATCCAGCCTTTGTTACCATTGGAAAGTGAACACAAATTGATGATGAAAATATCACCAAAGCTTTGTGAAAGCAATTTGGTATACAGAAACCTTTTGTGTGTGTGAGTGTGCACATGTGTTATGTTGTTCCCCTTTACAACTTGGTTATTTCATAAATAAAGATCGATAAAATAAGTATTATACTTAAACAATAAGTATTGAGTTTGTATGACTGACTATAACTCTTGAAAATAGTGCACCATCAAGTAGGCATGCAGGTGGGAATAGGAGGAATGTATACAGGTGGCAGAAATGCATGTCTATAGGCAGGGAGAACCACATGTATGTATGTTAACATTCCTGCCTTCATGCATCCATACATAAATTCTTTCCTGCCTACATACATATATGGTCTGATCAATAAGTATTCGGACTGTTGCCATAGTAATGAAGCTAAAGCACACAGTGATGCTGCTCGGTACAGATTGACCTTGAACTCTGCTGTGTACACGCACTAAGTTTTAACATTCTAGATCATTTCTGCTGTTCACAGCAGTACTTGGAAGGAAGGTGTGTAGTGTGTGATCACCGCACTGACCATGACAGAGCAAGTTGAGCAAAGAATCTGCATCAAATTTTGCCAAAAGCTTGACAATACCTGCTCAGAGGCTTATGCAAAGTTTTCAAAAAGTTTTCATCCTTCTTGACACAAACAAAGAGATCTTGTGCAACTGAAACCTGAGTGTCTTCTTGGTCAGCTGAAAGCAGTTTTGGCACAAACAAGGCAGACACGTGTCTCATACCTGAATCCTCAGTGATAATGGACTGAATTGAACTGAACTGTAACTAATCTGCACATCCTCTGATAACTCACAGATGTTGATTTGATGATTTCCCCTCACAGCTGCATGTACATCTGCAATGTTTTTCTCAGTTCTGCTGGTTGCAGGTCTCCCAGAACGTTCGTCAATATCAACGCTTTTTGGCCATCTTGGAAACATCTGAAACACTCATACACTTGTGTGCGGCTCATACACTCCTCTCCATACACTTTCTGCAATTTTGCATAGGCCTCTGAGCAGGTATCGCTATGACAACTTTCTCTGTCATGGTCAATGTGATGACCACGTGCTACACACCTTCCTTCCAAGCACTGCTGTAAACAGTGGAAGTGAGCTAGAATGTTAAAACTTCACTCTGCAGGCTTTAGCTTTGTTACTATGGCAACAGTTCGGATACTTATTAATCAGACCTCATATATGTTTTTTTTTTGTTTGCAAGACTACATACATGTGTTCCTGCCAGCCTATATACGTACATGTATTCCTGATTGCTTTGCATACATTCATACTTGCAAGTCTACATACATGCATTCCTGTCTGTATGCATATTCACATGCATTTCTTCTCAACTGCATACATACGTGTATTCAGGGAGATTTATGTAATTATGATTGAAATATCTGCAAGATCATCTGAACATATTATCATCCATCTCTCACACTTCATTATAGAACAGTGCATTAAGAAGAATGGAGCTTTATTGTTGTTTTATTGCTAATTTTTGTTGTCAAAGCTATCATTGACTTTTTTATTTAGCTATTTTCGTTTATTTTCTCTTTTTATATATATATATATATATTTTTTTTTTTTCGAAGCTTTTTGGCTATTCACCTAATTATTGAATGAGAAAATAGCTGAAACCTAGGCTGCAACTTAAATCAGTATAATTATTGATACTAAATTAATTGCTCATTAAGTTGATACAGTTTCTTCTAATGACTATTTGCATAGCTGTCTCTGGGATAATTAGCATTGCATTACCCCTCTTACTTATACCTTTCCTTGCTTTTCCGAAGATAAATTTAAAAACCAAAATAACAAAATAGAGAAATAAATATAACAAAGAAAAAAATCCAATTAAGGTTTCAAAAGATCTTTACAATTAGATAACTTGTTAAACATATAATAAAAAAAAAATGATCTCAGGAGGCTGTTTGATACACACACACACACACATACGCACACACACAGTCATGTACTCACATGCACACACATGCCTGCTTACACCCACACACTGAGCACACAATGGACACATGAATATGAGACTTTCTTAACAATTGACCTTGCATTTACAAAGAGCCATTGCAACCTAACTCATTATAATGTAGTACACAAAATAAAATTGTATAGAAAAATACTCATTGACTGCTCTACAGTTTTCTGTAGAATTATACAAAAAGAAAAAAAAAAGAAGAGAAAAACTGGAGGCTTTGTTAATCGCTGAATACAAACCTAGATTAGAAGCACAGATACAACTCATGTAAAATATATATCATAATGTCTTGAAATATACCTTGATTTACTGTTATTTAATGTTACATCTGGCATTGAGATTATAAGCAGTTATAAAATTAATTCTATGGCCCTTCTTGCTCTATTGCATGAAGTATGGACAACATGCTTTTATACAGTTTAACCATTTAGCATTAAGATCAATCTGCCAAATGTAATGCTTATTTATTGACATTGTTTCGAATTAGTCATGCATTATCTGATAAAATGGGTAGAATATTTGGGCAAGATATGGTCAGTTTAAATGCTGAAGGTTTAATTTCTGATTGTGATTTTCTTGAGATGTCAGCCAAATGAATTTAGGAACATTACTGTTCCAACCCAAACATAAAAGACAAATAAGAGAATATGGAAAATCCCCAATCATACTTGGACGTAATCATGTTTTTAATACAACGTGTTTGAAAGATATACTGCCCTTTATTTAGACAATTATGCTTACACCTGGAAATTTAGATTCACATTTATACCAATAACAATTGGTGCACTTGGTTTTGTAATTAAATGTGTTAGTGAGAATCTGGAAACACTGGTGTTTTCACAAAAAGAAACCAACCAGCTAACGCACACATTAGAAATACAATCTGTAAGTGGAACAGTAAAAATATGCAAGATTTTTACTTTTCTCAAGTTCAGAATGTCTTTTTTCTTTTTATCTGCATTTCAGATAAAGAGCCTTGCATCTTAGTTAGAAACCAGCTCTTCTCTTAGTGAAAGACTTCAAGTAGTTAAACATAGAAGACAACATACATACATACAATCATAGACATGCTCTTTGTCTGTCTGTCTGTCTGTCTATCTATGTCTTTCTCACACACTCATATGATTGCACCTCTCATTTGTTAGTCCTTAGGGAAGATGCAGTATCCTTGGCTGTTTTAATTCATCTTCAAATAGGGTTAATAGGATTTTTGGAGAGGCTAATGTAGTTGTTGTCTTACTAGAATTTGCATCAAAACATGTTTTAGCATGATGGATCATGTACAAGCCATTTAACTCTTATTTGATGTCACCTAAAAGAAAAGTTTGTATCATTATCCATTGCTCTTTTGCTGCTTTATTTTACTGTGTTTAATGGAGCCTTAGATTTGCTAACAAATGTGGTCTCTCGGTATGCTAAAAATAACATAACAGTGAAGTGCAGTTTTGCTGCCCTTCACATCTACATTAAATCTAATATTTTATCTGGCTAAATCTCTCTCGTATCAATTGGCTGCCTTAAAAAACATGGGGACATATATTTAAGTTAATGTAGACCTAGATTAATGTTGCCATTACTAGTAATCACTCCAGACATCATTATGTTGACTGGATGTTTGATTTTTATCACTCTCGGTACATGCACTGTCCTCAGATTGACACTCAGATTGCGTCATAGTACTGTTATTTTCACAGATGGTGCCCAACTGAGTTTACAATACTGTGTAACGGAAAAAAATCAATAACAAACAATGCGCATGCGCAAAATTAAAAGTATAAAATGGCAACAATTTACCTATCACACCCTACATATATATATAAATATATATCATCATCATCATTTAATGTCCGTGTTCCATGCTAGCATGAGTGGGACAGTACCACAAGAGCTGGCCATGCCGAAGCCTGCACCAGACTTCCGTGACTGTTTTGGCAGGATTTTTACACCTGGATGCTCTTCTTACCATCAACTACTCAGAAGAGTGGACTTAGTACTTTTTACATGGCACCTACACTAGCAGGGTCACCAAGTACTTGCAAGACAAAAAAATAATGTGTGTGTGTGTATATATATATATATATATATCTCACTGTCTATCTATCTACACATTATAACAGCATAACATAACATTAAAAAAGAAAAACCACCAGTTATAACAAATTAAACTTTCTTGTTCTTAATCACCTATTCTCTACCACTGGAGTCTTTCACTGTCTTTATAGACTCTCTTACTAAAGCATTTAACAATACATACATTATCCTGCTCTATACTCCAACCATGTTGCTTGAGATACACCTTTACATTAACAGAAGTATACATACTTATGTGAGTTTAACATGAAATTAACGTGCAAGTGGCTGAGCACTCTACAGACACGTGTACCCTTAACGTAGTTCTCGGGGAGATTCAGCGTGACACAGTGTGACACAGCTGACCCTTTGAATTACAGGTACAACAGAAACAGGAAGTAAGAGTGAGAGATAGTTGTGGTGGAAGAGTACAGCAGGGTTCGCCAGCATCCCCTGCCAGAGCCTCGTGGAGCTTTAGGTGTTTTCGCTCAATAAACACTCACAATGCCTGGTCTGGGAATTGAAGCCACGATCCTATGACCGCGAGTTCGCTGCCCTAACCACTGGGCCATTGCGCTTCCACAGATATCTATATACATCTGCATATACATACATATATATATGCACATACATATGTATATACATATATATATGCGCATATATATATATATATATATATACATACACACACACACACACACACACATGCGTCTATATATATATATACATGCACATACATATATATACATACACATATATATGCACATATATACATATACTCACACACACACACATATACACACACATATATATATATATATATATATATATATATATACTTTTTTTGCACGTATCACGTCCTCGCATTGTTTTTTGTGTTTGTTCTCCTTTTTGGGAATTTACTAATATATATATATCGCTCCTTAAAATTATGGCTTTTAAGTGTTGATTTCTCAGCCCAAGAATTACAGCGTGATGTGCTGCTTGACTGGTCCCCCCTCTCCCTCTCTCTCTCTCTCTCTCTCTTTATATATATATATGATGATGATGATGATGATCTTTTCTCCCGCCATGCCTCTGTCTACCCCTCCATCCCCCTTCGTAGTTTTTCCTTTAAGGTCTTCAGGTTCTGGCTATATATAAATGAGAAACCCATTCTAAATTATCTCGCTGACGTACTACGACGAAATACCCAAGATGCAGATAAGATAGAGATTTTTATTTATTTACGGCCTCAAACATCTCAATACCTTGCGCTTTCTTGTTTCTCTCCATGAAATTCAATTGAATTCAGTTGTTGTCTTAAATTCATGCTTATTCATTTTCTAAGCTTCCTAAATTCATGCTACGTTATATTCTAATCACCCAGAATTCATTGCTCTTTTAAAAAATTACGATTTATGCATTGTTGTCTCTCAAATATTTAAAATCTACAATTAAGAGCCCTCTCTACTCGCTGGCGGTAACCCGCCCTCCCACCCCCTCCACCGGAAGTTCATTCGTCTGTCATCCCTCTGTCATCCCACCCCCTCCACCGGAAGTTTCATTCCTCTGTCATCCCGCCCCCTCCACCGGAAGTTCATTCCTCTGCCATCCCACCCCCTCCACCGGAAGTTCATTCCTCTGTCATCCCACCCCCTCCACCGGAAGTTCATTCCTCTGCCATCCCACCCCCTCCACCGGAAGTTCATTCCTCTGTCATCCCACCCCCTCCACCGGAAGTTCATTCCTCTGTCATCCCACCCCTCCACCGGAAGTTCATTCCTCTGCCATCCCACCCCCTCCACCGGAAGTTCATTTCTCTGTCATCCCGCCCCCTCCACCGGAAGTTCATTCCTCTGTCATCCCACCCCCTCCACCGGAAGTTCATTCCTCTGTCATCCCACCCCTCCACCGGAAGTTCATTCCTCTGTCATCCCACCCCCTCCACCGGAAGTTCATTCCTCTGTCATCCCACCCCTCCACCGGAAGTTCATTCCTCTGTCATCCCACCCCCTCCACCGGAAGTTCATTCCTCTGTCATCCCGCCCCCTCCACCGGAAGTTCATCCCTTTGTCATCCTGTCAACCTCGGCTGTCTCCCGGAACCCATCTAGTGGCCTTGGCCATCCTCTCCCCTACCTTTGGGTAGCGCATTAAGGTTGAGAAATGTTTGCAGGTTGTAGGTAATGTTTTGCTTATGAATTCTTCCAATTGCAAGTTTTCTTTTCAGGTACACGACACTGCTTTTCCTCTTCCCAGGCTACAGGCCCACACCCCCAACACCCATACTGTTAGGATTGGCACTCTCAACGTCGGCACGCTGAAAGGTAGATCTGGTGAAATTGTTGAGATGCTTGAACGGAGATGCGTAGATATGTGCTGCATCCAGGAAGTAAGATGGAGAGGAGGTTCTGCAAGGTTCCTCACAGGCAAAGAACACAGGTACAAGATTTTCTGGGCAGGGAACACTGACGGGGTCGGGGGCGTAGGAATACTTCTAGCGGAGAAATGGGTGGATAAGGTAATCGAGGTCGTTAGAGTAAGTGACAGAGTACTTAAGATCAGACTAGTGCTTCATCATAGATTAGCTACTGTCATCTCAGCCTATGCACCTCAACCTGGGCTACCAGATGGTCTGAAAGACCAATTCTATGACACCCTCTTGCAAACTACCTCGTCGACGAGTGACAGGGACCTTCTCTTTGTGGCTGGAGACTTCAACGGTCATGTCGGACGTCGTGCTGGGGGCTTCCATGGCATACATGGAGGCTATGGCTTCGGTTCCCGCAACGAGGAGGGAACCAGACTGCTGGAGTTCTGTGATGCAACCAATCTTATGGTCTGCAATACCAACTTCAGGAAACCTGCCAGTCACCTAGTCACCTACCGCTCCGGCAGACACTCTAGCCAAATCGACTACATCCTCGCCAGAAATAGGGAAAGAGGGCGGCTTATAAATGCCAAAACCTACCCTGGCGAAGAATGTACCCCACAACATAGATTAGTAGTTAGCGACTTTGGGATCAAGGCAAAATGGGTGCCCAGAATTAGACAGGCTTGGAGAAGAAGGGTGTGGAAGCTTAAAGACCCTGCAAACGGACAGAGACTTAGAGACAAGTTACTTGAAGCATTTAACGAAATAGAAGGGGATATAGCATCATACAACGTGGAAGACAATTGGAGATTTCTGCGGGACAACCTGTTGAAAGCCACCGACCAGATTTGTGGGTGGTGTAAGGTCCCCTCCCAACCCAGAGTAACGTGGTGGTGGAACAAGGAGGTAGACAGGGCTATTAGACAAAAGAAACAAGCTTGGAAGGACTGGAAGAACGGTGGTAGCAGGGAATTGTACCAATGTGCCAGAAGGGAGGCTAGGCGACAGGTTTATTTAGCCAGAGGGGAAGCAGATAAGGAAAGATTTGCCAATGTTCTGCGCCGTGAGGACCAAAGACTCGAGGTATTTCGGGTTGCAAGACAGTGTAGGAGAGAGAATAGTGATGTTGTAGGAGAGAAATGTGTTCGCATGGATGATGGTACGCTTGCATTAAATGAGGATGCAAAGAAAGAGGTCTGGAGATGCCACTACGATAGATTGCTTAATAAAGAGAATGAATGGGAGAAAGAGAGCCTGCCTTATGTCGACCCAATAGAGGGACCAGCTATCCGAGTTGATAGTACCAGGGTAGATAAAGCAATTAAGAGTATGAAGACCGGGAAAGCCCCCGGCCCATCAGGAATCACTGCAGAGATGCTCAAAATATCTGGCAGTGTTGGCTATAGCCTAGTCACCCGTATTACGAACCAGGTGATACACGAAGGAGTCATACCCTATGACTGGTGTAGCAGCATCATAGTCAACTGCTACAAAGGTAAAGGGGACGCTTTAGATACAAATAATTACAGAGGCATCAAGCTGTTAGATCAGGTTATGAAAGTTACAGAGAGGGTCATAGCCCAACTAATTAGGGAGCGAATCAATTTAGATGAGATGCAGTTTGGGTTCGTGCCAGGTAAAAGCACTACTGATGCCTTATTTCTAGTGAGACAGTTGCAAGAGAAATACCTAGCCAAGGATAAACCTCTGTACCTGGCTTTCGTTGACATGGAGAAAGCCTTTGACAGGGTCCCCCGATCCCTTATCTGGTGGTCAATGAGGAAACTTGGGATAGAAGAATGGCTAGTGAGAGCTGTGCGAGCCATGTACAGAGATGCGGCCAGTAAGGTGAGGGTTGGAAATGAGTACAGCAATGAATTCCGGGTAGAGGTAGGGGTCCACCAAGGTTCCGTCCTCAGCCCCCTATTATTTACCATAGTCCTCCAGGCAATCACAGAGGAGTTCAAGACAGGTTGCCCCTGGGAGCTCCTCTATGCTGATGACCTTGCCCTAATTGCGGAGTCACTATCAGAACTAGAGGAGAAGTTTCAGGTGTGGAAGCAAGGTCTAGAAATGAAGGGCCTTAGAGTCAACCTAGCTAAAACCAAAATCCTAATAAGTAGGAAGGTAGATAAAACACAAACCCCTTCAGGTAGATGGCCCTGCTCAGTATGTAGAAAAGGAGTAGGTAGTAACTCTATAAGATGTACCCGGTGCAAGCTATGGACACATAAGAGGTGCAGCAACATCAAAGGCAGGTTAACTAGCAAGTTAGTTTTTGTTTGTGGCAGATGTTCAGGTGCAATAAAGACTGCAAACAAACAGGAAACAACTTCTATCTCATTCCAGGGTGAAAAACTAGAGGTAGTCGATAGCTTCCGCTATCTGGGCGACCAAGTTAGTAGTGGGGGTGGGTGCGCTGAAAGTGTAGCTGCTAGAATAAGAATAGCCTGGGCAAAGTTTAGAGAGCTCTTACCCCTGCTGGCGACAAAGGGACTCTCACTCAGAGTAAAAGGCAGACTGTATGACGCATGCGTACGAACAACCATGCTACATGGCAGTGAAACATGGGCTGTAACTGCTGAGGACATACGTAAGCTCGCAAGGAATGAAGCCAGTATGCTCCGTTGGATGTGTAATGTCAATGTGAATACCCGTCAGAGTGTAAGTATCTTGAGAGAAAAGCTGAACATTAGAAGCATCAGTTGTGGCGTGCAAGAGAGACGATTGCGCTGGTATGGACATGTGGTGAGAATGGAGGAGGATAGCTGCGTGAAAAAGTGCCACACCCTAACAGTTGAGGGAACCCGTGGAAGAGGTAGGCCCAGGAAGACCTGGGCTGAGGTGGTGAGGCAAGACCTTCGTACATTGGGCCTCACCGAGGCGATGACTACGGACCGAGACCTTTGGAAATGGGCTGTGCGTGAGAAGACCCGGCAAGCCAAGTAAGATCGTTGCCAGTGCCCCTGGACTGGTTCTTGTGCGGGTGGCACATGAGATGCACCATTTTGAGCGTGGCCGTTGCCAGTACCGCCTGACTGGCTCCTGTAGGATTTTCGAGCGAGATCGTTGCCAGTGCCCCTGGACTGGCTTGTGCGGGTGGCACATAAAAGACACCATTTCGAGCGTGGCCGTTTTCGTGCGGGTGACACGTAAAAGCACCCACTACACTCTCTGAGTGGTTGGCGTTAGGAAGGGCATCCAGCTGTAGAAACTCTGCCAAATCAGACTGGAGCCTGGTGTTGCCATCCGGTTTCACCAGTCCTCAGTCAAATCGTCCAACCCATGCTAGCATGGAAAGCGGACGTTAAACGATGATGATGATGATGATGATGATGATATATATATATATATATATATATACTTTTTTTGCACGTATCACGTCCTCGCATTGTTTTTTGTGTTTGTTCTCCTTTTTGGGAATTTACTAATATATATATATATATATATATATATATATATATATATATATATATATATACATAAAACACACATATAAGAGTATGTTTAAATGATTATTAAATAGATTTAGATACCTACACATTACTAAAAGAGGAAGATCCAAACACAATTGTGTGAATGTGTATACATACAACCATGCATGCAAAATACACATAATTGTGTATAATGCATATACATACACATAAACATGTATGCACACACACACACACTCACACACTCATATCTTATTGGACCATTGTCCTATGATAGCCAAACTACTTGTGAGTAACCAGTGCTCTCCATTTCTATATATAGCAAACAATTTTTTTCTTTTCTTTTCTCTCTTTTTTTTTTGTCTTATATATATATATATATTTCTATTATTTATTTCTGGTAGTATATAGACTACTGAATGGACAAATTGATTCCGATAGGTTCATTGTACCACTAATTAGTTCCTTCAATATAATTTACTGACAGCTGCTATCAAAAACTGGAATCAATATCACTGACTCCAACCCTCTTCTTTGTACACTCCTCACCTTATTTTTGATTCTTTCTTAGTGATATATATATATATATATATATATAAATAAGTGCATTTTCAAACCTTCTTTCATATATATTTCCACTCGTACGGTATTCCACAACTTTACTTTATTATATATATATATATATATATATATATATATATATATTATATATACATATATATATATATATATATATATATATATATATATATATATATATATATATATATATATAGAGAGAGAGAGAGAGAGAGAGAGAGAGAGAGAGAGAGAAATAAAGATGGATAGTTAAATATCTAGGTAAATAATTAAATGGATGGATGGAAAACTATATAGATGGTTAGATCGATTGATAGAGAGATAAATAGATAGATTAATAAATAGACTGAGTGAAAGAAAGAGAGAGCTAGGAGAGCGAGACAACAAGCAAGATCGCAAGGCAAGTCAGATACATCAGGCTATGCTCGCTAACATGGTTTGTGATGCTATGCTGTTCTCTACAGTCTTTTGTAATGGTTTGTTGTCTATTTCTTTCTCTAACCCACCCACCATTTCCTCTCTTTCTGTCTGTCTTTCTGTCTCTCTATGTATATATATATATATATATATATATATATATATCTTTAACATTGTCACATTCGTTCGTTCTTTCTTTCTTTCTTTCTTTCTTTCTTTCTTTCCTTCCTTCTTCCTTTATTTCCATTTCCTCCTTCTTTCTTTCCACTACTGCTGTCACTGCAGCAGATGCAATTCATTTGATTGAAATGAGTTGAGATAAGAAAAGGTAAAGGCTTTAGTTTTGGTGGTGAATCACCACCAAGATTAAAGATTATAAAAGTGGGGATTATGAATGATAATGGTAGAAATCATGTAACAAGTGTATGGCAAAGAGAAATTAACCTGTAGGCACAGATGTGGGGCTGTGTGGTAGCAAGTTTGCTTTTCAACTGCATGGTTCCAGGTTCAGTCCTGCTGCATGGTACCTTGAGCAAGTGTTACAGCCTTAGGCTGACTGAAGCCTTGTGAGTGAATTTGGTTGACAGAGACTGAGGGAGGCCTGCTGTGTGTGTGTGTGTCTAAATATATGTGTGTGTGTGTGTGTGTGTCTTTGTCCTTCAACGCTGCTTGACAACCAGTGTTGGCGTGTTTACATCTGCATAACTTAGCAGTTTGGCAAAAAAAAAAAAAATTGATAGAATAAGTACTTGGCTTAAAAGAAAAAGATGAGCTCTGGGGTCGATTTGTTTGACAAAAAATTCATCAAAGCAGTGCTCCAACATGACTGCAGTCTAGTGACTGAAATATGTAAAAGATAAAAGATATAGAGCAATAGATAAGAGATAATAGATAAGGAAGGTAAGGTTGTGTAATTAACTCACATATATTTCTAGGAAAGTGAAAGATGTGTAATTAATTCACACCCTGGTTAGAAAGGTGGACTCGCACATGGCTAGGAAAGAAGAATATGTGTATCAACTAATTAACTTTCCCTTGTCTAGGAAGGTGGAAGATAGGAAATTAACTCTTACTTGGTTAGGAAAGTGGGAGATTTGAAATTTACTGACACTTGGCTAGGCAGATGTGGAAAGCATGAAATTAATTACCCCTCAGTTGGGAAAACAGAAGATGTGCATTTAACTCATGGCTAGGAATGTGAGAAAATACCAGTCTTCTTGAATTACTTTGTTATTGGCAAAGACTGAAGACATGACAATGACTGCATGACTGGTGTGTTATGTCTTCAACACACTAACCCTTTTGATACCACCCTGGCTGAAACTGCCTGTGGCTCTGCAGTACAAATGTCTTGTTTTCAAAAGTTCTGAATTAAAATCTTCCACCAAACCTTAGTCACAATTTATGTTCCTAATACTAGCTTAATGGTAACTAAATTATTTTACTAAATTCTTTGTTATATTTAAAAATTAACTAAAAGAAACACACCATCTCAACAGAAATATGGTAACAAAAAGGTTAAACCAACTTAATCACTGCTGTTTCCCTACATTGTCACAATACCATTCTATGTCAGTGAAAAGATTCCTTATTGCCAGTCTTACCTGACAGAAAATAAGTACTGCTTTGTTAGAACACTACACCATTCCAAGTGGTGGCAGTTCTTTAAAATTGTTCATTAGCATAGATTACTCTGTTGTGTTTTGCTTGGAGAGGAATCAGGCTCACTCGTATTGACATGTCTAGGATATGTTATATAGGGAGTCTCTATATATCTCTAAGGTATGTTATATATGGAGTCTCAGGGGATCATGTTGCAGGCAATGATGGTATCTCTGCATTCTTACTTGTTGTTCCAGAATTAAACAGTCACAGTTTAATACCTTTAAAAGTAAAAAAAGATACAGTAGATAATGTAATCCTGCCTGAAAGGAAATGCCAGGATAGTAAGAATGGTTAAAATACTTTCGATTGTAGGAGTGCTTGATCAAGACAGATCTAGTACTAAACAACAGCACATACTACTGTTTCTATTTTTATAAAGTATAAAAATAAATTTGAATTTACATATTAACAAATGCAACCACAATGCAGAAAGAGCCTCTCTGTCTCTCACTCAGTCCAAAATAGCAGCCAATTACCCCTCAATGTACCATACCATCTTAAAAAGTGAATTTTATACATTCAATATGTAATAAAAAAAAAAATAGTGTCAAGTTGATCATGGCTGTAAAATCTTTGAACATAGATGTGCTTGGTTAGTGCTTACCTGTGGCCAAGCAACAATAGTAGTATATTATAGTTCAAAAAGATATTCCAGTAATTTATTAATGTGTTTGTGTCTACACCAGTTGTGTGTATGTGTGTGTATATACATACACACACACATGACTGGTGTAGACATATAGCTAAAAGTATTAGAATGTTCTTCCAGTTGATCTGATTTCACAGTTCCAACCGTCTAGCTCTGCTGATGTATTCAAACATGTCACCAAACACTTTCTCTATTCATTGACATTTTACTCCTTCTGATCTCCAAAATCAATCACATCAGTCACTGTTCTTTTAATATCAGTCGAAGCATAACTCAGTATTGCTTCACATATGCATACACACCTACACACACTGCTACTGTTCAGTCTTTCCTGTGTATGAATTCAAACATTCTTAGCAGCAGTAGTAGTATTCGTCTTATAAATATGACTGTTCAATCATTCATTTATTCATTTAGTCAGTTTTTATATTACACAAACCCTTTGCTGAAAGAAATAACAGAGAGAAAAAATTCCAGTGATATGGGTTCATTGTTGGACAGTATTATTAAGATAATGAGATTGCATTCATTCATCATTTTCTGTACTTAATTGAAGAGTAGGAATGATCAAATGGCTAAAGAGATCAGAACTTTACTGAAGGGTAATTAAAATGATATTGACTTTACTGTTGACACAAGACCACAAATTTTGATTAAGTCAAACCACACCAGTACTTAACTGTTACTTTATCTATTCATCCTCAGAAGTATGAAATTATTTAAAACCTACAGCATAAAGGACCTTAATTACATGCTGTAAATCATTTTGTCCTCTGTCCTGACAATTAATGAAAATAATGTTACTCAATGACTAATGTTGTCTTCTCATGTAATTTTTCCAAATTATGCTTTTATGCTCATTACATATGTTAACACTGACTTAACTGAAGATTAATGAGTTTGTATACAGTTTCTATGCACTGAATGAATTGTATCCTGTTTGAAGAACAAAATATCTCCTTCCATGCAGTCTTGTCTTTATTAATTGCTTTCTCAAAGAATTAAACGGACCAGGGTTATAGCAGAGGATACTAGTGGAAGATGCTACAGAGTGGGATGGAACCCAAAAACCTCAATGCAGAACAAACTTCTTAATGACACATCCATGCCTGTACATACATATATCTATACACATATACAACGCAAACATATACAATAGACACAACATAAATCATACACATGCATGCTTTCTCAGAGTTTCAACTGGCAGAAAGTTACATAAGTGATCAGAGGGTTCATTTACAAGGGCAGAGACTTTCATGCATCACTCTTATAAAACCAACTTCGAATCTGTGATTAGAAATTATGAAAAATGTAGATGCCATGTACTGAGTTCTGTTTCTTCTGTTGCTCTTCCATTCTTATATATACTCACGCATGCATGTGTGTGTGTTTATTGTACAAAGTGTTAGAGTTATCAACATGCTTTACAGAATTCATTTCAGCTATCTCTTTTCAAATCCTGCTGAGTTCAACTGTATCTTTGCATCAGTTTGGTTTCAATAATTCTTCTCTCTCTTTCTTATTTTATTCAATTTTAGAAAAATTGAAGCATGTCTTCGACATTTCTGGAGCGTATTGAACTTTTGTGCTTGACTTTTGGCCTACCCAATATATGCTTACCCATTTCTGCTTTAGGCTATCTTCCTTTTTTCTTTTAAATATAAAGCTACATTTCAGTGAAACAAAATATTCATTCTGTTAAATATGGCCTTACACACATATTCTTATAATAAATGCATTTTATAAATGTGAAATATGTGAATGTATGTAATGTGTATGCATGTATGCATGTGTGCACATATGTGTGTGTGTGTGTGTGTGTGTGTGTGTATATATATATATATATATATATATATATATATATATATATATATGTATAGGGCATCTAGCTGTAGAAACCATGCCAAAACAGACAAATGGAACCTGGGCAATGGTCCAGCTGACCAGTTCCTCTCGAACCATCCAACCCATGCCAGCATAGAGAACAGGTGTTAGATGATGATGATGATGATGATATATATATTTATATGAATGTATATTACAAATAAATATATACTGCTGTGTGTATCAAACTTGCTGGCCGACCATGTGGTCTCTGGGTTCAATCCCATTTGTCAGTACCTTGGGTGGGTGTTTTCTACTATAGCACCCCTTGTTAGTAGAAATGCTAGACAGAAATTGAAAGAAATTTGTTGTGTGTGTATGTGTGCAAGTGGGATTGTGTATAACCTTGTCTTGACATATGACAGTTGCAAATAAGCAGCAAGCAATGCTCATTTCCAATTTTCTCTTAAAAACATATTTGGCCATGGGAAATATTAGCTTGTTTAGAATAAGGTGAGGGTTGGCAACAGGAAAGCATCCTACTGTAGAAAAGCTGCTTCAACAAATTCTTTCTAACCCATGGAAGCATGAAAAAATGGATGTTAAATGATGATGAAGATGATATAATACATATAAGCATTTTGTGTGTGTGTGTGTGTGTGTGTGTGTGTGCATGTGTGCGTGCGTGTGTGTGTGTTTTTACATATGTATGTGCTTATATATATTTATATAGATCAACCCTCCCCTCTTTTCAGTATTGTTTTCTTATATGTTACTGAAAGTAAATTACTTTTAATGATGGCTCAACATATAATTCTTGTATAATTAGCTGTTATCTTATCATTTTCTTCTGTTTGACATGGCAATTTCCTCAACTCATCATCCATTAGCATACATGTAAAAATCTGACTCACGCATATGCCTGTGCACACATGCATACACTCATACATACAGGCATACACACTCAGTCATATGTATATATGTGTGTATATATATATATATATATATATATATATATATATATATATATATATATATATATATAACGTACGTACGTATGTATGTACTTGTGTTTGTTGCCCACAGACACATACGAATATACACATAATACACATTTACCTCTGTGTGTATGTATGTATATATATGTGTGTGTGTGTATATATTTAGTTCTGTATTATATAAGTTTGTATGTGTATATGTATTTCATATATCATATTTAATCGTGCTTTTATATTTACTACTCCTCTCCACCTCACACACACAACATATCATATCTGCACAAACACACTCAAACCACATCCATAATAATATACACATGCATTCACAATTGTGCATGCATTAACACGTACATATGCACACACACATACACACACTCACACACACACACACACTCACACACACACACACACACGCACACACAAATCCCTTAACACCATTGATCCCTTTTTTATGAATATCTTAAATATTCTCTTTAGACTTGGCAAGATTAACTTCCACCTCACAACCTTTCCTTATCTTAAGACAGTAATCTTCTTGCCATATTTAAATACTGTGCACAACATAGAATTCTCATCTTCCTTCTCGATTAATAATATCCTCTTGATCTGATTATAATTAATTCACCTTTTCCATGCCTAGTTAACTGTCTATTTTTCATTTCTTGTTAATTTAATCTGTGTTATTTTATGAATCGTTACTATTACATAAAACTTTGTGGTTGTAATTTTAACTACAGCTACAAATGTTTAGAGATATTCTTGTTTCTGTGTAGGACTCTGAAGACTAATAACTATCTAGCACCAGACCTTTTTTGTATCTTTATACCTTGAGTTACTTACAAATGGTAATATATATATATATAGTGAACCATGCATATACAGATAACTAATTATTGCTGATACAGTAAGAATGCAAAACTGGATACTTATCAGCCCTTCATTGCACCTTCTCATTTTCAATAAACGTCATTTAGACTGGTTTGCTCACACAATGAAAATTTGGCTAGATAGACTTAAAGGAATAGCTAATATGTGTATACTCTTCTACACTTAGATAAGCACACACACAATACATAGACTCACATGTATCCCAATAAAAGGGACCACATGACTAACTGGCATAAAGTCACTCACAGATATACTCTGCCCCACAGATATGCTGTCTTCTCTCTGCCTTTTCAATTGCCATTGTAATGGTATGTGCTACCTAGAGCTGGGTAGATTCATGCCATGTCCACTTAGACATTTTCTGACCCACTTACCTCTCACATTTTCCGACCCACTTGCCTCTCTTCCATTCATCACTGTTGTTGTGTCCGATGTCTGAAGGCCTCTTGCTAATCACTATGTCTAGTCTCTTCCTCCCAGAATGATAACATTCCGAAATTTTCTCTTGGATCATGTTTATCCCTGCAGCTGTTTTGCAAAGGTGGAAGAGAAACACTAATGCATCAGTCTCAACTGTTTAGCAGGACATGTGAAAGCCATGGGCTCTGTCCAATCATCCAAAACCAGAATGTAAAAAACATTAACACTGCTATCTTTCTCTACATACACAATACATACACACGTACGCCAGGCAACTTCTGTGTGTGTGTGTGGGGGGGGGGGGGGTTAGGTTGCATGGGTGGGGGATAAATTCATTTCTGCTAGTATATTTTATTGAACTGTAGTTAGTATGGAGCCATTTTTTCGAGGGTGTTAGTTTTTGTTTATAATCTCTTGGGCTTAATGAACCCCAGAAGGAGAAAAAGTAAAGTTAACTTAGGTGTTTAAAGGGAGATAACCTGCCTATGAAGGAATCTAATGAAAAACAAATGTGTATGTGAGTGTATGTATGTAATATGTATATATATATATGTATGTATATATATATATATATATATATATATATGTGTGTATGTAAGTGTATGTGTATATATGAGTGTGTGTGGTTACTGTGGAGAATGGAAATACAAAACTCAGAGTAGACAGTAAGATCTGAATTTGAAATAAGGGAATTATCTTTGCCTCACGTGTCAAATAATTTTTCTTCTCTTTTGCAAATAAAATGATGTACATAGACCATAGACATACACACCCATACACTCCCACATATATGCGTGCAAATACATACACCACCTTTATATGTTTCTGGTCTACTCCTTTCACTTCAAGTTTGTGTGACATTAGAACAATAGGTATTTATAATGCTGTATTCATTTACATGTACAAAGACACACACACTCACAGACACACACACACACACACACACACACATTACAGACATACAACCACTCTCACACTCATTCACGCACACACACACACACAGAGTGTTTGATGCAGTTTCAAGTTGCTGACAATGCATCAATGTTTAGTAGCAATGAAATATTTCTTGTTATTCATCTATTGACTTTTCATCACATTTCTCTCCTCCTCCTCTTCCACTACCACTACAACCACACATACACATGCTGCACACCCCCTCCACCTCGTCTTCGTTCCCCTTCCCCCTCCCTTCATTTCCATTTTATTTCTGTATTGATTCCCAATTGGTCAGCCAGGAACATCATTGTTTGTATCACACTACATTTATAAGTTGAGTTTCTGGCACCAGGTGTGCAGTTTAGGTCAATCCCACGATCAGGCTGTGAAAAGGAAAAAATGTATGCCAGACAACATATGCAGTTGTATGTGTGTATTTATGCATGTATACATATACGTATTTGTGTGTGTGTGTGTGTGTGTGTGTATTATTTATTTATTGCTCTACAACATTGGAATCATCTGTTGCCTTTCTTTGCCTTGGTACTGGCTCATTGACCATTGATTTTCAGCGATTCCTTTCTTAACTACTCCACCCCTCAATCCATGACCACTACCACCACCATGCTGCCACTGCCGCCAGCAAGCACTCACATATCAGTACACTGTGTGAGTTTGATGCAAACCTGGTGTCTCCAGAATTTCTGGATAAAAGACAAGCATTATCCCATATTTGCTTTTCAATGTCTTATTTCTACATTGCCATCATCATCATCATCATCTTCTTTTCTTTGTTGTTTTCATCATCATCATTGTCATGACCATCATCATCAGTGATCGTTATTAATAAACAGCCTTCGGTAGAACATCAATCTTAAAGATGAGTTGCTTAGCGTTGCTTCTCTTCTCTGGTGTTAAGTGAATGGGAAATAATTCTACTACGGGATAGGATGCCGGTATGCATTATTTGACATTACCAGATGATCTGGTTATTACTTTTTCCCAAGATTTGGGGGAAGTGATGCGCACAGAAATAGGTATTATGCCCAGTAATGCAGGAGAATGCCTTCAGTGCATGCTGTTACACAAGACATAGCAGCTGGTAACCCATTTTCATATTAAACTCATTTATGTATCAACAGATATGTATGTATGTTGTAATAGTTGTCAGTATAGCAATATGATTGTTGTGTGTTCCAAAGTGAATGTGTTAAAATAAGATAGATTATACATGTCCACTCATCACCATCATTGTCATCATCACCCTAATCTTTATCGTCGTTGTCATCATCAACATCATCATTGTTATCATCATTCTTATTGTCATCATCCATCTGCTTTTCATGCTGGCATGGGTTGGACAGTTTGTTACTGTCCCAGTTATTTATTATTTCATGTTACTGCTCTCCTAGGTGAGCCAGACAACCATGTCTTGCACATATTCGTTATTTTATTTTTAAGTATTTTGTGATAGATGATAAATGGTTAGCAGACCCTACCACTTCTGTGAGTTTCATTCAGTGTGGTTCTCGTCTGGCCTAAAACAGGCCCTAGATTGGGCCTGTAGGGAAAAACAAATATTTGTCAGCTTCATAGCCATGCTAGGGGGGTCTCTTATGCAACCCATCTGCAGGTAGACCATTGTCAGTATACATAAGCATTTCTTGCACCTGTCTTCCACTTTTACCTGCTAGAAATAACCAGTTTTGAATAGTCTAAAAATCCTTAGATCAGCTCATTGTCATCATTTTTACCATATTTTCTGCCATACAAATCAAGTTTTTCAGACCAAATTTTACAACTACGAAGGATAGATCAATTTATTCTATAAGTTGACTTTGACAAACCAAAATTCCCTTATGAAATGCCACAGGATATGGAAAGGTGGTGACTGTGCTTGAATGCTTACAGTACATACTATGTCAACTCTGTTGGTATTGGTCAGATAACACTTAATGAGATGGTATTCTGTACCCTGATTTCCTTCCTGTTGGTGTCTCCTTGCTTTCAGGTGAGGTATTTTCCTATCTGGTCTTGACACATTGAAACCACTAAAACAGTCAAACTTTCTTTGCTGTGTATTGTCTTACAGGAGACATAAACAGTGTCATTGTTTTCTTTTAGTGATGCCATAGTGAAGACATGCTGTAGATAAACTCTTGCACACATGCACACACACATTTGCCTTTGATACATGGCTCTCACCTTCCTACCCCAGATATAACACTCATGTATATACATATGTATATACATCTTCGTACATATTTTTATAAATGATAATAACAATTATTCAACTGTTATTATTATAGGAATTTTTGTAGGGTGGCAAGTTGGCAGAATAGTTAACGCATTGGACGAAGTGCTTAGTGGTATTTCACCTGTTGCTGCATTCTGAGTTCAAGTTCCACTAAGGTTGACTTTGCCGTTCATCCTTTCGGGGTCAATGAAATAAGTACTAGTTGAACATCGGGGTCCATGTAATTGGCTCATCCCCTCCCCCAAAATTGCTATCCTTATGGCAAGATTTGAAACCATTATTATAGGAATTTTGATACTCAGACCTGGCTGAAAAGACCTATGATTGTAAGACATTCCAACAATGATCATGCTATCCTGCTCACAAGCATTATGTATCTTGGATTAAATTATCTCAAGTGTCATCCCTTTCTCAAGACTTTTGGATGTAATGTAAGTGAGGTTTGGATGTTATGTCTATCATGCATAACAACCACATTGGCCTGGGATTCTATCATAATAATGTGTGTGTGTGTGTATGTATTAGTGTGTGTGTGTCTATGTGTGTGTGCGCGCACTTTTATATAGGCATGGACTTATAATAATTGAATACAGAGAATGTGTAGATACAGCCTATAAACTATCTCATGTAATACAGCATGTCTGGCAAAGTTCAGTATTGGATTGTACATTTTCACTTTCATATTAAACATTAAAAGATAACCAGAATACCATATACAGAGTGTATATGTATATGTGTGTATATACATATCTCTCTCTCATACATATATATATATATATATATATATATATATATGGTGGTGGGATACATATATGCATTAAGAGATGGGAGTGACAGTTTGTGTTATTTTCCCCACAGGAACACACATATGAACTATATTACATATATATAGTATATGTAATATAGTTCATATATGTGTGTGTGTATGTTATTGTGATTACATTTCGTAAGGTTCACTGGGTTTGTAATGGAAGTGTCACATACGATAATTTGTCCAAAGACGAGTGAGAATTCTTCAGGCAGAAGTAGTTAGCTGAGCTGTAAGTGCATGCTAGTGGATGGCTGGCGACATAGCATACACTTCATGACAATGTTGCTGCTGCTGCTGCTGATGACGATGATGATGATGATGATGGTGATGTCAATGTGGTGGTAATGATATGATGGTTCTTTTTGTTTTTGCTGCTTAGTGCTGCTGTGAGGTTTATATGGAATTATATATGTTTATATAAACATATATACATGCAAACATCCACACACACACACATGCATATACATATTTACACATGTGCATGTGCACACTATCCTCATCATTTTGTGTCCACTTTCCAATATATTGATTTAACGCTGATGCATAGCTTCCTTAAATTAAACTATTGTACTTCTTTTTGGTTGGTTTTCTTTTCCTTATATTTTCTGATGGGTTGCTTAACTTGAACTCTGCTCCGATTGAGCAGACCTACTCAAAAGGATTTCAGATATGACTATCCCATTTTTTTTTTTTTTCTTGTGTGTGAAGGACTTCATTCTCCAATGTTTCTTTGACGTTTTAAAACAATGCTTTGCAATTTATGTGGAAATGCTGCTGGTCTTTCCAGCTCACTACACTCTGGTTTCAAACTCTGCTTGAGGTCAACTTTGTCTGCCTTCATTTTGGGGTTGAAAAAATAGGCTTCCGATTCAGAATAGTGGATTGAGAAATTGTTAGAACATTATATTTGTATTTGTTCCTCTGTCTTTTCTTCCCCTGCTATAATTGCTTCTTTTCATCAGAATTAGTTGGTCATGGGCAATCTTTACTAAAGCACTCCTGATCCACTTGTCTTTTCTTCTCTCATCCCCTTTCTTATCTCAACACACCCTGCACTGATCACTACACCAAGTTCTTGCCGACTCTCTATGCTTACATGGGTTGGGCAGGTTATCATGGCCTAAGTTTTTTTCTTATTAGAAGCTGCCTACTGCTCTTATATACTTGTGCTTGGTTTCAATAGCTTGATAACCTTCCTATTATCAACCACTATTTATATGTATGCATATGTATCTTCACACACACACACACACACACACACACACACACACACGCACACAGACACACGCACACACACACACACACACACACACACACACACACACACACACACACACACACACACACATTATCTTTTACTTCTTTCAGTCATTGGATTAAGGACATGTTCGGTCTAGTGAAACAAATTGAATCCAGTACTTTTTAACTCAAATACTTATTCTATCAGTCTGTTTTACTGAACCTCTAAATTATGGAAATATGACACCCCCACCACCACTATATATCTATATATATAAAATTAAAAATACATGTAATAGATACACAGTTAAATGGGAAACAGACACAGAAGGTCACCAAATCCTCATCAGTTATCAACCAGAGGGTCAATGCAATTTCACACCTTCAACAATAATATTGATCCTCTTCGCATGACACCAACAGTTCAAAGCCACTGGGAAATGGTAAACCAACGGACAAGGACCAAACATGACAGAAAATGAACAAACAAGCAAGAAAAAAGCAAATATTCAATACAGTAAGTGAGTATACAAATATGACATAAATGTAATTCAAGATGAGACTGTTAGTAGATGGACAAGGGCCAGAAACTAAATGTGGACATACAAACTAACTGAAATAAATAAACAGAATACAGCCTAAGGACTAGACAGGCAAAAATATGGTTTACACCAGGAGGAATATCCTAAAGGATTAACTGAGAGACAGCAAGATATGATGAGGAGTGACTGGTCATATTTTCTCTCATCTCTCACTCTCACATGAGAAATATAAAATTCATGAGAGTGCAGGTATTAAGTATGTTACACGGGTTGAGACAAATGCTAATAGTCAAAATGGTTTTAAGGACTATAAAAGAAACAGCAAATGGATCTGTATCAGTTTCAAAAATGAGTATTTCAGTTGTTCAATTGACAGTGCTTACTCAAGTGACCGAGTATACCACTCATGCTTGTACCCTTAACACAATTCTCAAGAAAAATAATGACACTTGGTGTGATTATGTGTGTGTGTGTGTGTGTGTAAGTGAGAAGGTTGTTTATTTGAATTACAAGTACAATTTTTGAGTAAGTTTCCAGTTTCCTCCTACCCAGTTTCATTCACAAAACTTGGGCGAATTTGAGGCTAATGTAAAAGATATTTGCCTAGAATGTCATGCATTGGGCTAAAACTCAGGACATCATGAATGCAAACTGAACATCTTAACCATTCTATGACTTTCACAATACACGCATGAACACATTTCAACCGAATATTGAAACGGAAAATGAAGGTAAGAAAAAAATGAGTATGATAATACTGTATAGATGACTAGTTCAAGAAAGAGAGAGAGAGGTAAGCGAGAAAATGTGATAGAAAAATGGTAAGAAGAACGGTGGAGGTGTATTGTTACTTGAGGTAAAACTAGATGATATAAAAGAATGAGATTAACAAAAGAGGTAGAGAGAGAGAGAGAGAGTGAGAGGGGGAGTGAGTGAGAGTTAGAGAGAGTATGAGAGTAATACGCTGAGTAGAACTAGAGCTCAGTGAGCATAGAACTATGTTTAAAGATGTTTCACTACAGTTACAACGCCCACAACATGACCATGTTGAGGATGATGATGATGATGGTGGTAGTGGTGATGGTTGCGGCAGTGCTGTTGTTGTTGCTGGTAGTGGTGATGGGGGCTATGGTAAAGAAGAAGAGGAAAAAGAAACAAAAGAGGCAAGCATATCATCTGCATGCAGCGAAGTGTGACAGAAATCAAATAAAGGAAGATGATGTACAGTGTAGTGAAAAGTGAACAAATTTAATCAAAACCAAGGCTATGAATGTGCTGTGTTTGGTAGGTTGGCTAGGTGGTTGATCATATGTGTTGCATGTATGTGCATGTGTATATTTGTGTGTGAGTGAGAAGTGTTGTGTGCATTTGAGAGAGAGAGAGAATTTATGTGTGTGTATATATATATGTGTGTGTACCTGTTGTGCATCATGTGAGTATATTTTTTGTGCGCCTGGGATAAAATATGTGGCATGTGAATGTATATGTATGTTTATGTGGAATATGTGGTTCTACAGAGTGTATAAATGAGTGCATGTACATATATGTATGTGTGTGTGCTCACTTATATGTGTGCATATATGTGTGTCTGTCTACTAATGATCATGTATGCAGAATATTTACTGTGAAAAGGTAAAGAATATAAAGGTAGAGAACGTGTGTGTGTGTGTGTGTGTGTATATATACATATATATATATATATATATATATATATATATATATATATATATATATATAAATATATATATATATATGGTGGGAGAGAGAGAATGAATGTATATATGAGTGATCATGTGAACAGATATTTTTGTGTACAGTATTCATGTTTGAATGGCTTGTAGATGTAGACTTGAACTCGTAGGTGTGCTAGTGCAAATGTGTATGTTGTGTAGAATAAGTGATATTTATATGGTAGTTTAGAGAGACACACACACATGCACATGTATATTCTGTGTCTGTGTTTATATTCAATATTTGACTATGTTAATGTGTGTTTTTGTTTACAGAGAAGAATGTTGTATGTGATTACATACGTACATACATATATGGTGGTTGGCATACATACATACATACATACATATGTATATCATCATCATATATATACATATGCAGGCATATATGTCCATATATATGTGTGCGTGTGTGTGTGTGTGCATAACTATAATGTATTAATATATATATATATATATATATATATATATATATATATATATATATATATATGTTAAAACATACATATATAGACATACACACGCATGCATATATGTATGCATATATGCATATACGCACATACATAAATGTGTGTATGTGTGTGTGTGTGTGTGTGTGCATGTGATATGTACATGCATACACACACTTTAGTAGACTATGAATATGCTGAATATACACAGTGTTCATATCTGCATGTATATATGTATTTATTTTCAGTATTCTTCTTCCTTTCCTGTCCATTTTCACCATGCCTACTTTGGTGCAATGGTTTCTGCAAATCTAGCCTAATATTGGAGCAAGCGTGTTTTCATAGCTGAATGACCTTCATATTGCTAACAAGTCAACCAACATTTATAGGTGTATAGGAGGGTAACCTGCTGTCTATTGAGCAAACTGAGGCAAGCAGAGTAATAATGGATTTTGCCTACGGGATCCACATTGACCCAATAGTTCCTTGATTTAAAACCTTCTTACTGTACATTCCAACATCTTTGTGTAGCTTCCACTTTTATTTAAGTCGGTTGAAGTGTATATTTTATTTATCTATTTATCTCTCTGTCTTCCAGTGTGTATGTGTGTACATATGTGTGTGTGAATGTGTATATGTATTTGAGTATGTGTATGTGTGTCTATGTATACATGTATATGAGTACGTGTATATGTGTGTGCTTGTGTATGCATATATGTTTATGAGTATCTATCTGTGGGTGGGTATTTTGTATGCACATGTGTTTGTGTAAATGCCCGTGTCTGTGTTTTATGTCTATCTGCATTTAATTTATTACAGGCTTAAGTATGAGAATGCATTATCCCTTGTTGAATTTAGCATTTTTCATATGAACCTTGAAAAATTTTTATATCTCTAATATGTGCATGTCTATACTTAATAGACATGGGATAGAATGTCTGATTGCAGAAGGCATTCAGGCACCACCTAATAAATTGTAAAATGAGACATTTTCCTTTTTGCTTACGCCTCAAATAGTTGTTTTCAAAGACATGGCCTTTCATGCTCAGAATTGTTGAAACTTGGAATAATCTTCCAGCTTTGGCAGTTAGCTGCCACAAGAACATATCCTTTAAAGATTCCATGTTTCCTGAAATTCGCCCAGACTACTACTCATGTGCCTATACCCCCTTTCCACTTTATGGCTCTTTTAATGTTTGTTTTTCTGTCTTTGTTTTTGTGTTTTCTCCTGTGTACTCAATCTACCCTGTCGGTTAACATTACTGACTTTCTTTACTCAATGTAGTGCTGCTTTCCAGTCACTTCTTTTATTCTTTTCCACCAACCCACCTAAACATTGAATACAATAAGTTCATTATTATTATTGTTATTATTATTACTATTATTATTATTATTATTATTATTATTATTATTATTATATAAGGTGGCAAGCTAGCGGAATTGTTAACATGCCGGGCAAAGTCCTTCGTGGCATTTTGTCCATCTTTACATTCTGAGTTCAAATTCCACTGAGGTTGACTTTGTCTTTCATCCTTTCGAGGTCAATAAAATATGTACCAATCGAGCACTGGGATTGATATAATCATTTGTCTTTTTGTTCTGAGTTCAGATTCCACCAGGGTCAACTTTGCTTTTCATTCTTACGGGAGTTGACAAAATAAAGTACCAGTCAAGAACTTGCAGTGACTTGATCAATTTACCTTCTTTCTTAAAATTGCAGGTGTTGTGAAAAAATTTGAAACCATCATTATTATTAATATTAGTTTTATATTAAAAGATAGCAGAATGTTTAACATGTTAGCTGAAAATGCTTAACAGCATTTATTTTGCCTTTATGTTCTGGGTTCAAATGCTAATGAGCTCGACTTTGCTTCTCATCCTTTCAGGGTTAAAACAAAGTACTAGTTAAGATCTGGGGTTGGTGCAATCAACTACCCCTCCCACTAAATGTCAGGTTTTTTGCCTATAGCAGAAAGAATTATTAAATCAAAATTGGTTTTACTCTTTCCTAAAAACCACACTTAATTTTCAAGTTTATTGTTTTTAGAAGGTTGTCAGTTTTGTTTGCTATTATTTTTGAAATATGTGTTGTTTTAGTGCAGCATTATGAATCTTAGATGGAGCCAGTATCATTTACAGAATCTTTATTCTTTAAAATATGTTCCATAAGGCTGTTATTATAAATAAGAATGGTTCAATTAAATTGAACTGAAATATGTAATATAATTCATTGGCTACATTTCAGACTTTGAAATTAGAATCTGTTAAATTAGGAGTAGAAGGGAAAAGAAAGCAAAAATGGAAATAAAAGATGAATTGCATAATGATGATGGTGATAATACTTGCTACTATAGGAACAAGGCTTAAAATTTTGAGGGTTGGGGTGACTTGTTGATTACATTGACCCCAGTGCTTGACTGGTATATATTTCATCAACATTAAAAGGATGAAAAGCAAAGCTATCTTAACAGAATTTGAATTCAAAGCATAAAGAACCAGGAGAAATGCCATTAAATATTTAGTCTGATGTGCTAACAATTCTGCTAGCTTGTTGCTTTAATGATAATAATGATAATTATATAATAATAAGAGGAAAAAGAATTTAATAATATTGTTGTATTTGGGTACAAAGTCAGAAATTTTGAGAGCAGAGGAATAGTCATTGCCAGGACATGACTGGTACATTATTTTGTCAACCCCAGATAGATGAAAGGCAGAGTTAATGTTGGTGGGATTTGAATTCAGAGGACAAAGAACTGGAACAAATGCTACAAAGCATTTTGCTGAACACCCTAATGATTCTGCTTGAAGATGTAACAAGAACAACAATAATAGTAGTAATCATCCTTTTCATTGTAGGCATGAGGCCTGAAATTTTGGGGCAAAGGCTAAATGATGATATGAATTCCAGTGCTCAACTGGTGCTTATTTTATTGACCCTGAAAGGATGAAATGTCAAGTCGGCCTCAGTGGAATTTTGAACTCAGAACATAAAGACGGATGAATGCTGCTAAGCATTTTGTCGAGTTCTTTAAGGATTCTGCCAATCTACTGCCCTAAAATTGTTTCTCTTTTAGACACAAGGCTAGATAGTTAAAGGATCGAAAAGTCAATTAATTGACCTAGTACTTGATTGCTTTTTGATACCCAACAGATGAAAGACAAAGTCGTCCTCGGCAGGATATGAGCTCAGAACATAGAGTGCTGGCACAAATGTTGTAAGGGATTTTGTCTGATGCTCTGACAGTTCTGCCTATCCACTACCTATTCCTAATAATAATGTTTTCTAATTTTGGCACAATGCCAGAAATTTTGAAGAAAGTGAGATTAGTCAATACCATCAACCCCATTCCTGATTGTTATCTTTGTTATTCCTCCTCCTTCCAGAATGAAGGGTGAAGTTGAAAGCAACAGGTTTTGAAGTCAGAACCTTAAAAAAGCTATAAGAAATAATGCAACTGTCTTGTTGTCAGACAAAAAGCCTTATGGTATTTCATCCACTATTCCTTCATAGATGATGATGATAATAATAATAATAATAATAATAATAATAATAATAATAAAGGTTTTTCTCATTAGTACAAGGGCACACATTTTTTGATGTTTATAATCAATTCTTTTATTCATTTACTTGTTTCAGTCATTTGATTGCGGCCATGCTTGAGCACTGCCTTTAATCAGACAAATCAATCCCAGGACTTATTCTTTGTGAGCCTAGTACTTATTCTATTGTTCCCTTTTGCTGAAGCGCTAAGTTACGGGGATGTAAACACACCAACATCAGTTGTCAAGCGATGGTGGGGGAACAAGCGCAGACACACAAACACACACGCACACACATATATGACAGCCTTCTTTCAGTTTCTATCTACCAAATCCACTCACAAGGCTTTGGTCAGCCTGAAGCTATAGTAGAAGACACTTGCCTGAGGTGCTATGCTATGGAACTGAACCCGAAACTATGTGGGTTGGGAAGCAAGTTTCTTAGCACACCACGAGAAATTGAAGTTTACCTTGAGAGTATTTGAACACAGAACATAAGGTGATATAAATAAATACCACATTTTTGGCCCATATAAATATATAATTATACACTTATATTGATGTATACACACTACTCAATGTGTCTATGTATGCATATGTGTATTATTTACGACGTTGGAGATGTTCAATTAAAAAGCCAGACAATTGAGTTGACAGGATAAAATTGGTAAAGTATGAGTTTTACTGGCCTGTCTTGCAGTGTGGTGTAAAGTTCTTAGATGATATCACATTGATGAAGATTTGACTAGTTCATGGTAGTCAAATAGGTTAGTGGTTAAGGAGCTATTAATAAAGTTCTTTAAATAACTACGTTTTAAGATGTTGTTGGGGAAGTTTTTAAAAGCTCTTGTGGTGTGTTTGTGTGTCTGTGTGTGATTTTGTGAATGTGTATGTACTGATCCAGTCAATTAGACTGGCTAAAAACTGACTACTGAAGATTTTCTCCTTATATTTATAAAAGTTGAAGTATGTGTGTATGTGTGTGTTTGTGTTGAGAAGGACATTTATAAATTGGTAAGTCTGCAACATATGATGACTTAGTGGAAAATTGGTAAAATGAAATTACCAACACACTCAAACATTGTATGTATAATGTGAGTGTGTGTGTGTGTGTGTGTGTGTGAAAGCACACATATAAACACATACACACACATAACCACATTCCCTCATGATGTTAGTATGGACTTGATTGCAAGTTTCTATGAACACTCTTTTGTCATTAAATTTGTAGTATAGAATAAAAATAAATTGTCCTTCATTGGTTTTAACGATGTGCATTCTAATTATTAAATTAATAAAACTCCTTACTCATTGAATTATCATGTAAGCAGTTGAGTAACCAGTGAACACTTGAACCTGTAAATTAATCTTCAAACAGAATTAGCTTGACACAGCATGTGACAAAGCTGTCTCTTTCAATTATAGGTAAAGTACATGTAGCATTCATCACAATTTCTTTCTACTTGATTTCATTCACAAAGGGCTAGTCAACTTGAGTCTCTGTTAAAGGATGGCAGCACATGATGATATCAAACTCTGGCCTCATATTATGAAGCTAATATCATGATCACTTGGTCATGCCTGCACCCAGTCACTTGTAGCCTTCAAATATTTGTCAGGAATAGTCAACTTGATATTTGTGAGATGAGGCTAGTCATTCAAATTGGGCACATTTCTGCACAGTATCTGCCTATTAATCACCTATCTCAATAGGTGCAAGCAGGGCTCTGTAGTTAAGAAGTTTGCTTCTCAACCATGTCATTTCTGTTTCAGTTTCACTGCATGGTATGTCGGGCAATTGTTTTCTGTTGTGACCATGATCTAACAAAAGCCTTGTGTGTAAATTTGGTATATGGAAACTGAAAGAATCTTATTTACATATGTATGTGCATGCTTGTATCTCCTTGTCATGCATGACATCACAACAGGTATAAACAAGTGTCACGTTTATATAAGTGGTGTCCTGCATTTCCACTTTTCCATATTGACATGTCTGCCCATGAGGAGATATTTCATGTAGCAGACACATACACACACATCCACTTACACACATTCCCTCATATATGACAGTAGTATGGACTCTATTGCAAGCTTCTATGAAAATTGATAAGAAAAGCATCTGGCTATAGAAAATATCTCTCAACAAATTCTGTCTGATGCATGCAAGGATAGAAAATTAGACATTAAAATTATGATGATAGTTTGCAATGAGTGTGTGTGTGTATGTATATATATATATATATATATATATATATATATATATATATATATATATATACATACACATGTATGTACACATATGCATATATGCACACATACACTTATGTGTTTGTCATCATTATCATTTAGCATCTGCTTTCCATTCTCGCATGGGTCAGATGGTTTGAGTGAAGCTAGTAAGCTGGAGAGCTGCACCAGGTTCCAATCTGATTTGGCATGGTTTCTATGGCTAGATGCCCTTCTTAATGCCAACCACTTCAAGAGTGTAATGCATGCTTTTCATGTCCCACTGGCATAGGTGCCAGTTACTTGACACTGGCATTGGCCACAAGTACAATTTCACTTGGCTTGATGAGTCTATATATATATAGCAAGAATTTGCAAAAAACCAAAAGACTAAGATGGGAGTGTAAACAACAAAGAGATGCATTAGTTTAACACTTGGGAAGGGAGAAAGTCATTTACATTTCGAGCCTACGCTCTTTGACAGAAAGGGAACCCAGAAATAAACAGGGAGAGAAAATAGAAAAAAGGTATAGTGGTTAGCAATCTATCATGGTGAATGCCGGACAGAGGGGTCACACAGGAGAGCTACGCAGAAGGGTAGATAATAAAGTAGTGGTGATCCCAAAACGAAGGTGCACGTGCGTGTGTATGTGAGAGCGTGTATGTGCTTGTGGAAGGGGGCTGGTGACATTCACATGTGCTCAATTACATACCCACACACACACACACACACACACATATATTAAATGCATACACATATACACACATACACACACACATTAAACACATACAATATACACAAATATTTATATATATAAATACACATACACATGCACACACAAACACGTACATATTTGCTCCCACTACAAGTTGAACATTCATTTCTCTTTGACAATATATACCAAGAGACCTACAGCTATAAATTCATAGAGCTTAAATTTACCTGCATGAACATGCATATTTTAGCTATTCATCATACATTGCAAAAAAAAAAAAAAATGAATGAAAGAAATACTTAATCCATCTACCAACAAAAAAAGAAAAGAACCTAGAAGAAACAAAAATAAAAATAAGTGAATAAAAGTCTAACCATGGAAGTGGGAGACATAAATTATGTGAAAATATAATAAAAAAATATATAACAGATCTAAAATAGAAATTAAGAATGTGTGTTTGTTGTTTGAAAGGCCAATAAAGAACGTGTAGATTCACTCCATCATAAGCATATACATCTTCTTAAGTATGATCCAGTAATGACACACGTTTATGCATGTTCTTGCACACATAACCATCTACAAATATATACACAGATCATGTGACACTCATGATCAACCACTCACACATATCCATGATCTAACAGTCTTGATCATTCACTCATACAGACACATGTTTATGCATACATACAATATATATATATATATATATATATATATATATATATATATATATATATATATATATATATATATATATATATATTTCTTCAGGTATAAGTGTTTTGGCTTGTGACATGAATCACATTTTCTAGATATAACCAGAAACTGACAGACAGTAACCATTTAGCATTTAAACCAACCATATCCAGCCCAAATATTCTACCTGTTTTACATTCAAACTTGCCTGATGTGACCTCTCACATCTACCCTACAATGTCATTCTAAAAATAAGCACTAACATCTTGGAAATCTCAAAACCATGCAATAATATATGATTAATTCAAAATAATGTGAATAAACAAGCATTAATTACATTTGACTGAGTAATTTGAATGCTAAAGTTAGTTAGAAACTCAGGAGAGAGCTGAACGGCATAAGGTCTTGAGGGAAGAATCCCCACTCATACAGATGTTTCAGCCCATAACCCTTTACACTGTAAAGGGGCCAGACCACATCGAGTTCCTGACTCATAGATTACCCTCTGCTGTCACTTTCTTTGGAGGTGTGTGACTAAGTGGTTAGAGTGTTGGACTCATGACTGTAAGATTTTGGTTTCGATTCCTGGACCAGGTGACATGTTGTGTTCTTGGTCAAAACACTTCATTTCGCATTGCTCCAGTCCACTCAGCTGGCAAAAATGAGTATCCTGTGACAGACTGGCATCCCATCCAGGTGGGGAATATATACACCATGAAACTAGGAAACCAGTCCTTATGAGTTGGCATAACTTGAAAAGGTAACTTTACCATTACTTTTTCAATTTCCCTGCTGCATTACAATTCTCCTGGATGTTCGAGGTGCCCCAAAGCCAAGGCACCTTATTTGTTGTAATCAGATAGCCATGGTACTTTGTTTGTTGCAGTTTAGCCGCCAGATCAGGCTTATTGAACAATTCTATGAATAGTTTATTCCTTCAGGCAGTTCATTGTAGGTGATATTTCAATATTTGCCTGTCCTTACCCCATTAAATCTGGTAGAATATGATGAGAAAGACAGAGAAAGAATAAGACAGAGAAAGAGGAAACAGATACAATTTTGCTACTGTTTCTAGCAAATTGAGGAGCTACATAACTCTTCAGCCGTCACACTCCACCCATCACTATGTAAGTTTCAATCTTTCCAAGAGATCATGACCTTGTTCAAAGAAATATAAGTATATTAATGATAATGAGATGAAAAAAAAAAAATAAATAAATGAAACTACAGCATTAGCAAATCAATGTACAGGTAAGCAAACGTGTGTGTGTATAACACACACACATGCACACATACACACACACACATATCTTTAGAGTGAGCAGATAT
>NC_142935.1:36411232-36436232 GCF_046866305.1 Octopus bimaculoides
TCAACAAATGTAGCAGTTACTCTGTGAAGGGGTCCCTAATTTGCATACTGCAAGTGTTTAACACTATAAATACCAGCGGTCCACACAGTATCAAGATTTGATATAGTAAATATGTAGCATATGGTACAATTATAAACAGGGTAAATTTTAGCCATTTCTCTGCAGACTGCAAAATCATGAACAACCTTAATTGATTTTCAAACCTTATTAGAGGTGTCCACATATACACCCACTTACATATTTGTGCATAAGTGTACACATATGCACATAGATATGCACGTATATATGTGTGTGTGTGTGTGTGTATATGTGTGTGTGTGTGTATGCATATGCCTCTGTGTGCGTATATATATATGTATATATGATATACTTAAGTATATTTGTGTATTTATATAGACAAACACTTGTGTTTATACATGTTTGCGTTTATGTACATGTATGTATACACACAGACTCACACATGTACATATTTATACATTTAGCATACACAGATAAAAGTGTGACTTGCCAAATGTTGGTACACACTTCATATTTTGAAATGCCACTATGTGCATCAATAAAGCTGTGTGTGTGCTGATATTAATGTTTCTAATTACACACTCATGTAGAAATGTACTTAAGCACATGAACAATGTGGTTACACCATTCTGAACATGTGCTAGAGCAAGTGCATATGGAAACACATGCATGAAGATGTGATCATGTAATTTACATATTCTCATGTACATGCACATAATATATTGTGCAAATGCTATTGCTGGGCACACATACAAATCACACATGTGAAAGAAGCATTCTTTATATGTAAGTGGCATGCATATATGTGCATACATATGCACACTTAAACATGCATGGAAACATTTATGCAAATATATACACATACATGAAAGCGCTCGTACAAAGATGCTTACATATGCAAATGTACATCAAAATAGAGATATGTACATATGCGTCTTCATCAATGAAGATCCAGAGTTACATATGAATCGTTGTCTTTACATATGTGCATTGTTCATAGATGAATGCATGAGTGTATGTGTGTCTATTACATATGTATATTCGTATGTTCTTATGTGCACACTTGATTGCTCTTTAGGTGTTAATTAGCATGTCAAATTGCATAAGGTAGTATATTGCACTTACTCACTGTAGCAATTCATGCAAGTGTTGATATTAATGGTAACAGCTGTATGCACACCAGATCCACTCTTCTTCCTTCTGTTAATATCATTGTGACTGCTGCTGCATTTAATACAAAAAATAAGTGCAGCATGAAAAAAAAGAAACAAACAAAAATGGTTTGCTTCAAATCAGTTTTGTGAAATAACTTTCCATTCATACTTAAAATAAATTTTGTTGCATGCTTTTACTTAATCATATCTCTCATTGTAAACCCCCCCCCCCCCTCGCACTTCAATTCTTCAAGTATAATTCTTAATATTGCAAATCCTATTATGCCTGTGTATATATACATATGTGTGTGTGTGTGTGTGTGTATATATATATATATATATATATATATATATATATATATGTATATGTATACATCACAAAAAACTGCTACTCAGAGTTTCGCATTCCCATTTGTCGGATAATCTAAACTGTCCAACAAACAGCAACGAGTAGCAGTTATTTGGTGATATATTTTTGTGATGTTTTTGCAGCTTTGATATTAATAAAAGATATTACTCTACCTCTGTTATTCGAGTACTATTTTTTCCCTCCTTATTTCACATTTATGTGCTTATTTTGGTATGTGTGTATATATATATATATATATATATATATATATATATATATATATATATATGCACTTACATACATACATACATACATATATTTATGTAGTTGAAGATGTATCTTGGAATACTTTTGAGGAGCTCTTAAATGCTAGTTGTTGGCTCTTCTTTCAGGATATTTGGTGAAACTAAATAAAGAAAAAATGCCACTGCACTGAGATGATATCACTCTAGGTTATAGTATGTGACAGTGAGGGATCACTCACAGTGGAGGGAGGGTCTCAATTGAGTTTTCTTATTTAAAATGCAGCCCCCTTACTACAATTATCTCACGTACTGCAACACCCCATTTCCATTTCACCCTTTCTTATCTTTACCAAATTCCATGACACCCTGTTCCTATCACAACTGTAAACAGAATCTCAAGTGTAAAGTTGAATAAGATTGTTGGCTTTATGCCAGCTAATATCTGATATTTATTATGACTAAATAAAGTTTGTTACATTTTGACGTTTGAGTCATTGCAAATTTAGAAAGGAGTAAGGTAAAAAGGAAAGGAGTACTAATACTGTTGTTGGTAGACTTACCCACCATACTTTTCCTTAACTTTCGTACCCCATGGCCATAGGAATCACACACACACACACACACACACACACACACACACACACACACACACACACACACATACACACACACACACACACAAATCATTGTCTACATTGATGAATGCTACTTTCTTGCCTTCATTTTATTTTCATATTTGTTGAAGATGAGAATCCATGCTCACACATTCAGGAATTTGAAGGATGGTACAAAACTATCATTGCTCTCTGGATTTAGTCTACAAAAGGTGTAACAAGTCTGTCACTTGTGTGTGTGTGTGTATTTGTGTGAGGGTGTGTGTTTGTAAACACACCTTCACACACAGTTAGGTATTTGTATGTATATGCACGTCTGTATGTTTGTGTTTACTTTTGTTTCTCTGAATATCAAAAGCTACACGCTATGAAATCATAACACACAAACTTAAATTAATACAAATTAGTTAATAAAGACTAAACATATTCTTTATGGGTTCCAAAATATTGTTTACACTTTCACTTGCAAGGCATTTGTCATCATATACATGACTGTATGTTCATAAAGTTACCATTCAGCCTCGTGTTGGTTCACATGTGTGTATATCTGCAGTCACTTATGCTTGTGGAAGCATGTGTGTGTGTATGTACATAACTCTTCCTCTCCTCTCCCTCTCTCCTTCCGTGTCTGACCCTCTCTCCTTCCATGTCTCTCCCTCTCTCCTTCCTCTCTCTCACATATATATGTACGTGTATATCTATATATATGTATGTGTATATATATATATACACGTAAAAGCACCCACTACACTCTCTGAGTGGTTGGCGTTAGGAAGGGCATCCAGCTGTAGAAACTCTGCCAAATCAGACTGGAGCCTGGTGTTGCCATCCGGTTTCACCAGTCCTCAGTCAAATCGTCCAACCCATGCTAGCATGGAAAGCGGACGTTAAACGATGATGATGATGATATATATGTGTGTGTGTGTGTGTGTGTGTGTGTGTGTATATATATAAATATATATATGTATATACATACATAGAATTACTGATGCATGGAAATGCATGATAAGCTACAGTATGAATTAGGGTTTGATTTTCTGCCTACATTAAAATTGCATTCTGATATAATGTAGTCTATAAAGCAACATTAATATGGGCTTTGGCTGTAGCATAGTAACAAGAGCTGTTTTCTCTTCATTTCCAGTACATCTGTATGTACACTGGAACATACATAAATGTGTGTGTTTCTGCATTTATGTTTGTATATATGTATATGTATATATAGAAGTACACATGCCTTATATATTATTTATATATGAGTTACTTCTAGTTGATAGATTGATAATCTCCATGCCATAGATTTTCTTAAGTCTACTTAACGACAACAGCAACAAAAATATCCACAATCCACAGATTAAATGCCAAATTAAGAAACCGTTATCTTCTATAAAATAATATTTTGTATTTTATAATTTTTTTTAATGTAAATTTTGTGAGTCTCTCTCTGAATCTCTCTTTCACCATCTCTCTCTCTCTCTCTGTCTTTACCTCTCTCTGTCTCCCTCTCTGTAGCTTGTTGTGCTGTAGTTGGCGCCAGCTTTAGTGCTCTTTGAGAAGAGGTTACAGGTGTGGCCTTGTTTGGCAATAAATACTCGTAAGATGATACATTAACATTTAACTTTCAGTAGTTTTGCATTTCTGGTTGACTAGCATTTTGTGCACACCGTTTAAAAGGCAATTGAAAGCAGCACACAGGTTTTAAGAACCTGTCCAGTCCTTGTTCTAGCAAACTAGCTAGCTTTGGTACATAATCTCCTAACATGATTACACAAGTTAGTGAGGGGGAAAAGAGAGAAAGAAACGAGAGGGAGAAAGAGGAAAGAAAAAAAAAACAAAGAAGAAAGAAAAAATAGAGTGGGGGGAAGTGAGATTATTTTGAACAGCAAATTTCTTTGGTTCGTTACATATGGGCCATTATGGTTGAAAATGTTCTTTCTAATGGCTTTAGCTAGGAACATTGCTGCACGACTAGTTCGTTCTGTCATTTTTGTTGTCTGTGTGCAGTCTTGGTTGAAGGGCCTGTATAGACTTGCATAGTACTTACACATCACACATTCTCACACACAAATATGTGTATCTACATGAATTACATGTGTGTGAGTGTGTGTGTATATGTGTATACACCTATAAGTATGTACATATCTATTCTTATTTATATGTGTATTTATAAGTATATGTATGCTTACATTTATATATATATATATATATAAATGTAAGCATACATATACTTTTATGTGTGTGTGTGTGTGTGTGTGTGTGTGTGTGTGTGTGTGTGTATATATATATATATATATATATATATATATATATATATATAAGTATATTCATATATTTATGCATATCTATGTATTTATATATTTATATGTATATACATATGTATGTGTGTATGGTTTTATGTGTATCTATGTAGATATATGTATGTGTGAATTTATATCTACATTTATATATATATATATATATATATATATATGTATGCATGTGTGTATATATGTGTATGTAGATATACCTACATGTGTGTGATTGTGCATACATATCCATATATATGCGTGTGTATATATAAAAGTATATGTGCATACATCTATACATACAAGAAGGCAAACATCCTCTTATTTCCTACGAAAATTGAAAAACTTTGTGAACACAGATTCAGCATTGTCGAAACACAGCGTGGATTAATGGAATCATATGTTACCAAAATACATATACAAACCTAGGATGTGTTTATGAATTGCATATAGACATGTTTGTCTATATATGCGTACATTTATGTATGTTCTCGCTATCATACATCTTGGAAGATATTTTAAATAACTTTTCTTACTTAAGTATTTATTAGTTTTGTTGCGTCTATACGTACATTTGTGTGGGTTTTTTCTTTTGGCATGCATGTTGGTATCTGTACATAATACCATGTGTATATTTGTGCTTATGTCATATGCACGTATGAAAATTTCCATGTTCATATCTACAAGTGCATATATGTACGTGTAGCTGTATATGATAACAGTCAAACCTCAAATAGGACTGCTCTATATCTTTCAGTACAATATCATCTTTATTTTATTTTATAAGGCAAAGTAAGTGACATTGAAGTTTCAATTTGCTAGCTATCATTATTCTTTGTGTGTGTTTGTGAATAAATTTTGTGTGCACAAGAGTGAATGCATGTCTATATACATGTTTATAGCCACGTGTGCATGTCTGTTTCCATGTGTGCATTCATGTGTGTGTGCGTGTGCATAGGAATAACTGTGTATATGCATCTGCATGGGTGTATGTCAGTATGTGTACACATTTATGTAGGTTTCTTGGTAATTTGCTGTGCTTGAGAAGACTTGTCCAGCTAAGTAAAATCAAGGCCACAGAGACCTGTCCTTTATGTCCATGCCCACTCCTCCTGCAAACAATCTGTTCCTCACAAACCTCTCCTGCATGTCCCATCTTCTTACCCCGCCTTCCCCATCCTTGCTTGTCAGCTGCTGTATTCCATTCCTCTGTATCTCCAATTCACCCTCACAAACCTACCTATGTAAAATACGTTCCTGTCAAATCTCCTCCTAATACCTCCCTAATGCCCACTCACTACATTCCTCACCCTCCATCTCCCTCTCTCCTTTGCAATCTCACAAACTTATCCAACCACTCACCCTCTCAAACCCCTTGTCCACTTCACTATATGCACCACCCTGTAACTTGGGTTTACTACCTGCTCATATCGTCACTGTCTTATCTCTCACCCCTGTCTCCCTTTTTCTGCACTTAAGGCTGCCAGGTTTCCCTTCTACTGTAAGACATCTATTTCTGTTCTTCAATTCCACTTCCACCAGTTGAAGAATTTTGTCTTGTAAGTTGGTTGGTGACCTCACTTTTACTTGTGCCATGTAAAAAGCATCCAGCACACTCAGTAAAGTAATTGGCATTAGGAAAGACATCTAACCATGGAAATCATGCCAAAGCAGACAGTAGAGTTTGGTGTAGTCTTTTGAATTGCCAGCTTCTGTTGAACTATCCAACCCATGCCAGCATGAAAAATGGCTGTTAAATGATGATGATATTTCTCTGTACATAACAGAATTATAGCTTCTTTGCAGCTGAACTTACCATTTGGTTTTGTACATGGTATTAGATAACTGGATGGGTGTCATTTATTCTCTTCAGAGACAGAGACAGTAGGTATTGATGGCTATATATATATATATATATATATATAAACAACATTAGAGTGATCACTATTGATGAGCGTTAATTCCAAGCAAAACTATCCAGCTAGTATAGTGGCCTAGCTTGCTGTGGGGTGGTTATCTCTCCTGTTAGTACATAAACATTGTGCTTTTTTGTGGCTGTGAAGGTCTTTGACTCTTGTTTCTAGCAATGTAGGTGCTACCCGAACCCTCACTCACTATTAGTGACAGTTGAATATTTTCTTTTTGGTTTTATATTACATCTTGCCACTTTCGTTATTTTATACATGCGTATATAACGTTATTATGCAAAAGTGATGTAAGTTCAAAATCTTGCTTTTTCAGAAATTGAAAAAATTGTTTCCCCATTCCATAGCAAAACCGTTGTACTACACTTTGACAATTTTTGATATCTTGGCATCTGAATCAGCTGGAGATACGATAGTTTGATCAAAAGAACCTGCTATTGCAAGCAAAAATAAATATTGAAAAAAATGCATTTGGCCAAATTTGGTCATACAACAATTTAACATAATAGCAATGATATGTATATCTATCTATCTATCTATCTATCTATCTATCTATCTACCTACCCATCTGTCTGTCTGTCTGTCTGTCTGTCTGTCTGTCTAATCAGCCATCCATCTGAGTACCCCTCATTCATTGGACTATAAACTTTGCTTGCGAAGACCTATTGAGGCAAGTGAAATCAAATCAAAATAGCTGACATGGCCAATGACAGTACCGCCTGATTGGCACTCGTGCCAGTAGAACATTCAAAGCACATCTGAGTGTGATCATTGCCAGGGACATAGATTGGCTCCTGTGCCGGGGGCATGAAAAGAGCAACATTCAAGCGTGACTGTTGCCAGTGTCACCTTACCAGCACATGTGCTGGTGGCATGTGAAAAACAACATTCGAGCATGGTCATTGCCAGTGCCGCCGGACTGGCTCCCGCGCAGGTAATACGTAAAAAACACCTTTTGAGCGTGATCGTTGCCAGAACTGCCTGACTGGCTCTTGTGCTGGTGGCACATAAAAGCATCTGCTGCACTCTCAGAGTGGTTGGCATTAGGAAGGGCATCCAGCTGTAGAAACCTTGCCAGATCAGATTGAGCCTGGTGCAGCCATCTGGCTCACCAGTTTTCACAGTTCTCAGTCAAACTGTCCAACACATGCCAGCATGAAAAGCAGTCGTTAAACGACTACGACGATGAAGATGATAATGATATATGTATATATATATATATATATATATACATAAGACTTACTGTTCCATTATTGATGTGGTCAACAAAAAGTAGTACTCTCTCCTGTGAGAGATTAATATAATTTATGGTGTGTGTGTGCACTCGTGTGTGTATGTGTATGTATTTATGCACAGCATGCAAATATTAAGCTTTCTGTGATGTTTGCAGATTTTTCATTCCGTTCTATTTCCTTCAGATTGGCATTGTCTCATTAGCTTTAATTAACTTTTAATTATTCATTGAACTCTTTAAATGAAGAATTATCTCGTTCTTAGAGGAGTTGAGATTTATGTCAAGAAGTACGTTGTGCATTATTTACATGTATGTGTGTATAGTTCACAACCATGTGGTTTTTTGGTTTAAATCCACTGTGTGGCACCTTGGGCAACTGTTTTCTAAAACCCCCTGGCTTGTGAGAGGATTTAGAAGATCGTAACTGAAAGAAACCTGTAACGCATGTGCATATATCTTTCTTTCTTTATCTTGATATCACTTGGTAATTGCAAATGAATGTCACTGTCATATAAGCAGTGTCCTTCATTTCCTGTTTTCTGTGAAAACATACCTGACTATGGGGGAAATATTACCTTACCTGGACACAAGCGAGTGTTAGCAACAGACAGAACATCTGTTTGCAAAAAATATGCCTTAATGAAATCTATGTGACCCATTCAAGCATGCAAAATTGCACATTAAATTGAAACAGTCTTTGTGTACACGCACGCACGCACACACACACACGCACACACACACACACACACACACACACGTATGTGCTGGTGATGATGATCCCACACAAATGATTTGATTATAGTAATCAAGAGTTGTGTAGGACCAACTGAACTCTTTCGGGAAGCTAACAGTAGAAAAATTGCACATGATGTGTCATAACTTCCTAAACAGTACATCTCAGGTTTTATATCAGAGACATGCTTTAATAAGGGTAAGGAGTGCCCCTTTCAATGGTTTTAATGAACACTAACCTGACTATATTGCTAAATAGTTGTTGACTTTACAGTGGGTTCTTCCCTTTGACAGCATTGTCTCTTCTTTTGTCTTGTTGAGCTTCTAGCTATCTTTCTAATCAACTTATCAATGTGGGAGAAAATGGTTTAGCTACTGATACAAAAAGTTGTGCTATCTTTCATGCTACTACCAGAACTCTCAAGCAACCTGATATAACTACCATCATTGTCATCGTAACAGTTTTCTAAGCTTGCATTGGTTGGACTATGTATATGGTATGGCTGTGTAGTAAGAGGCTTGCTTCCAAATCACATGATTCTGGGATCACTCACACTGTGTAGCAGCTTGGGCAAGTGTCTTCTTCTATAGTCTTGGGCCAACCAAAGCCTCGTGAGTGGATTTGGTAGGTGGAAACTAAAAGAAGCCTATCATATATATATGTATATGTGTATATATATATATATATATATATATATATATATATGTATATGTACGTATATATACATATACGTACATATACATACATATATGTGTATATATATATATATATATATATATATATATATATATATATATATATCTGTGTCTGTGTTTATCCCCTATCACTGCTTGACAATAGGTTCTGGTTTGTTTACATCCTTGTAACTTAGTGATTTGGCAAAAAGAGACCGATAGAATAAGTACCAGGCTTAAAAAAAAGAGGTACTGAGATTGATTCCTTCGACTAAAAGTTTTAAAGTCTTAAAGAAGATATCCCAGCATAGTTACAGTCTAATGACTGAAACAGATAGAAAAATATGTATTCTGTAATATTGTTCACTTGCATATATGTTCACTTGTTTGTCTTATTTGAGTGTGCGTGTCCAGATGTCTAGCTTTGTCATTTGCAGTGACAGCACAAGAACCGAAGCAACGCAAATGATAGCTGCTATCATTCATAATGTGTTTAGTTTGAGGTTGTGATGGTAGTGATGGTGGTGGGTTGATGGTGTAATTGTTATTTGTTATGTTGGGGTTGGCAGTGATTGTATGACTAGCAATATCAACAACTTTGCAGCTTTGATGAACTTCTGTCATTTCATATGTACAGGACCTCATTAGAAAATATTTTCTTTATTCTATATGAGAATATTTTGAGATTAGAGAATGTGGCTGCTATTTCTAGCCGGTTGATTGACAACTCTGAAGCTTCTGTTGTTATTGTTGCTCATGGTGCAGGTATGGCTTTGTCATAAGAAATTTACTTTCTACCCACGTGGTTTTTGAGTTCAGTCCCATTGTATGACACTTTGGGCAACTGACATTAGTTTGTTTACATTCCTGTGACTTAGCATTTCAGGAAATGATATTGATAAAATCAGTACCAGACTTAACTTGTAGAGTCAATTTGTTTCACTAATACCCTTCTAGGCAATACTCTAGAATGGCTGCAGTCCAATAACTAACACTAGTAAAAGAGAAAAAAAAAATAGTATAAAAGATAGCTGTTTTGTGATACTGTCTCCACTGCTTGGGGCACATCATACGTATGCTTCAAATGTGCCTCCTCCATCAACTCCTCTTTGTGGAGTTAGCCTCAGGCACCAGACTATGTGGTGCTCCCAAATTCTGTTTCCAAGACCAGCTCAAGGACACTCTCCTCTGCTTTGCCATCGACTCAAATACTTGAGAAACAATTGCCAAGGACTGCCTGAAGTGGCAGCTTGTCATCGTCGAGGGAATGGATCTGATGGGATTGGACCAGATGTCAAAGATGGAACGAGTGACATGTAGTTCTACATCCCTCGCCAACAACCCTCCCCTGCGATAAATGCTCCTGGCTCTTCTATACAGCCCTTGGCCTGAACAGCCACCTCAGGCACTGGAACCCTTTGCATCCATCAGGATGAAGAGGCTCAATCATTTGCTACAGATTAACTACACAAATATGAGTTAATGCTACCTCTGCTAGTTTTCTGACTGATGTTGTTTTGTTATTGTTGGTGACAGTAGTTTATCATTGATATTTTTCCTGTTTGTGTTGGTGGCAGTCATGTTGTGGTGTAGCTGGATGTTGGATGTTGTTCTTGTTAATGTTGGTGGCAATCATGACGTTGTCGAAATGGTTCCAGCTGGTGGTAGTGCAGCCATGTAATGGTCAAAATGGTTTTTTAAGCATTGTCATTGCTCTTAGTGTCGGTGGTAACAATGCAGTGGTAGAAATTTGTCTTCTTGTTACTGTTGGTAACAGTGACGTTATAATGTACATTGCTCCTGTTGGTGTTGGTGGCAGCCATATTGCATTGGAGAAGTTTATCGTTTGTCAATTCTTATTGTTAGTATTGGTGACAGTAAATTTATGGTAGAAATTGTTCTTGTTGTTAGTGTTGGTGGCAGTAATATTGTGGTTGAGATTCCTCTTGTCGTTGTTGTTAGCATTAATAGTAATAATGTTGAGATTCTCGTTGTTTTGTTACCAGTGTTGGTGGTGCCGATGTTATGGTTGAGATTGGCGGCAGTAGTGTTGTTGTTGTTGTTGGCGTCAATGTTGTGGTTTTGAGATTTTTTAAAGTTGTTCATCTTGTTCTTGTTCTTGTTTTGTTGTTACCACAGTTTCTCCTATTTGCCTTTGTTGTTGTTGTTCTTGCTGCTGAAGACAAGCCACTTAACCTAATGTCCATTGTTTATAGATGTAACTAGAGAAAATCACTCAGCGAAAGTAATTCAGAGCAGGAACTCTCCAGTCTTGGAGACAGTTTAAGTAAATGGGATTTAATTCAACATCTCTCTTTCTTCCTCCTTCCCTACCACTCACTCCATCCTACATATGTACATATACTTATATATACATATATATGTGTGTGTGTGTATATATATATATATATATATATATATATATATATATATATATATATATATACACATACATACACGCATTCACGCAGACATAGATACATAAGCTTATATACATTTATGCGCACACACATGCAAATACATATGCAGGTATATATATATATATATATATATATATATATATATATATATATAAACACATCTTCCCTCTGTGTACTATATATTCTGCCTATCTCTTTCTGGGCTTCTCACTTTCTGTATTCTTATTCTTTCACTAATTTCTAATTGCCCTTGTGTGAGTGTGTGTCTTTATATGTGTATGCATATTACAAATACATACAAACACTATGTATGTATGTATATAATTTATAAACATAGCTAATATATATGTATCTACACATATGCTAAAGCACGTCATATACAGTTCCACATGTGTGTCTTTTTCATTCTTTTTGAAACCTTACTTTACTATTTCTGGCTTTCATGATTCAATTTATTCAGATGTATTCACTCTCATTATATGTCCGCACATATTACAAATATGGATAAATACAGACATACATATATATATATATATATATATATATATATATATATATATATATATATATATATATATATATATACATATATATATGTATATATATATATTCAGATATGTGCAAGTGTGTTTACATAAAACCATTGTGTGTGTGTGCATGCGTATGTGTGTATCTATGTGTGTGTTTATAAAGACCATATATATATTTATATATGCATGTACATTCATATGGGCATGTGTTGCAGACAGGACTGAAGAGGCACAGTCATGGCTGTATAGTTTAGCAGTATGTTTCCCAAAGGTATGGCTTTAGGTTCAGCTTTACTGCATAGCACCTTGAGCAAGTGTATTTTCTATAGCCCTAGGCAAAATAAGGCTTGTGAATGGATTTAGTAGATAGAAAGTGAAAGAAGCCCATCTTCTATATGTGCATGTGTTTGTGTACATGTGCCTCTTTGATTTTGGGGGAAATATTATTATGTGTGGTAATGAGTAAGAATTGTTGACAGGAGAGGCATCCAGCTGTAGAAAATCTGTTTCAGTAAATTCTATCTGATCCTTGCAATCATGGAAAAGTACATCCTAAAATAATGACGATGATAATATGACTATGTCTAGGTGTATCTATATCTTTGAGCATCCTTGTCCTTACATTGTGTAATAGCTGTAAATGAGTGTCACTTGTTTCCAAAATTCCAGTATCTGGTCATGGGGAAATAGTATCTTGTTGGAAACTAATGAGGGTTATCTACAGGAAGAACTCGAGGCTGTAGAAAACCTGATATTACATCTGTTACATGTATGCATGATGCAATAGTGGTTGTTAAAACAATGATAGTGTTGATGATATAACTATCATATATATATATACATACACATACGCACACACACACACATATATATATATACACAAACACACACACACACACACACACATATATATATATATACATACATACACACACACACATACACACATACACACACACACACACACACACACACACACACATATATATATCCCTTACAAACATGTATATAATCATTATATATATATATACATATATATATATATATATATGCATACATAATTATATAACCATTATATGTATATACATATATATACTGTGTGTGTACTCACACGCACATATATTGTGCGCATATATAATGTCTGTGTATGTGTGTGTATATTAAGTACTAGAATACACACACTCATGCAGAACTCTCCTCTATTATCCAATCTCCAACCACGTTTCATCCTCTTCCACTCCTTTCCTTCTTCCTACATTTTCTTCTGCTTTTCATTTACGTTTTATTTTGTCTTTCTTTTACTCAGTTGCATCCTGCTTTTACGGTTACTTCTCTCTAAAGTTGCTTTTAGTCGTTACGCTTTAATTTGACAACGCAAACAGAAATGCATGCAAGTATAGCAAGAAGAAGAAGAACAACAACAACTACATCGGCAACAGTTAAGAGAAGAAATAAGATAACAAAATCAACAATAGCAGTAAGAACAACAATGTGAATAATAACAACAACAACAACAACGACAACAACAACAGCAACAACCAATGATCACAACAATAGCAACAACTGCTCTGACAGTGGCAGCAGCAATAACAAATAGTAAGAAAACAAAGAGAGTGAATGAGCCGCAACAGTAAAGGATGTAAAATGAAAGGAAAAATTAAAGCAATGCATTAGAACAGAAGTAAAGAGAATGAGGAGACATCTACAAGAAGAACAAGGACAGCAACAAACAGATATAGCAAAATGAAATAAAGGACTGTAATAAAGATAGAAATAAATTAAAGAAATAAAACGTTTTTCCATCAAACCTTCATTAAGTTTTATCATTCTCTTGCAGAATTTCTTTACATAGATACCCCTATTTCGACTGTCGGCTTACTTGCCTACCTACCCACACCTATCGACCTACATCCCTGCATCCCAGCCTTCTTTGTATGAAACAGAATATATATGTGTGTGTGTATATACATATATATATATGTACACACACACACATATGCACACACATACATATATGTACATATATACACATCAATATATATATATATATATATATATATATATATATATATATATATATATATATATATATATAGTACTTTGTTTCTGAGACTGCATTTAATCTCAAAATGTTCTTGTTGCTTGTGTAATTTCCACCAAAACCACCACTTTCCATACCACCACCATCACTGCTACACAACTACTACCATCATTGCAATTGCTACTACTAATACAGCCTCCACCATCATCATCATCAAATGTCACCACCAGTTCAACCTCTACCACCACTAGCAACTTCTTCGTTAGCACTACTACCATTGCACTGCTGCCACTATCACTACTATTACCACTATTATTACGAGCATCATTATGAACACTACCACTGTTACTGTTGCTGTAACCATCATAACCTTTACTGCAACCTCCTCTTACAGTTGCCACCACTACTTTTATTTTTATTGTCACTACACTGAAAACACTACGACCACTACCGCCACTGCTTCTGCTGCTGTTACTACAACAACTGTGTTACCACCTACTATCATTACTACCTCCCCAACAAATACCACTAGTTTTACTCTCACAACTGCTACTACACTGTGGGTACCACTGCCACCATCATCACACCTACCACCTCAAATGCTACCAGTACTAGTTCTGTTACCACCACCACACTGTGACCATTTCTACTACTATCAGCACCACTACTACAACAAACACCACTATTGTTACTACGTCAACACATTGACCACCACTATCACTACTGCCTTAGTAAAAGAAGACATGCTAATATCTATTTGTCTTTAGTATTATTACGTCTTCACTTTTGGTCCTAACCCCTAGTCATTCTATCCTTTCTCCTGCAATAGGAACTCCTTTTATTAGATAAATTCACTTGGCAATTACATGGGGTCAGTCCCACTCTTCAGCACAATGGGCAAGTGTGGACTACTCTAACATATGTGACCCGTACCTTGTCATTGAAATTGTTTAGACAATACTGTTTGGAAGATTGTCAGATGGACTGTAGCTGTTCTTGAATGGTGGAATTATTTGTTCCATCACCTGGCTTAACACTCCTACCTAATATTTGAGTGTTTTTTTACTATATATATATATATATATATATATATATATATATATATATATATATATATATATATATATATATATATATATATATAATTATGTGTATTTCTTCTATCTTAATGAATAAAAATTCTTCTGATAGAATAAATGGGTTAATAGAAACCAATGTAGCAAAGAACACAAAATAACTGTGGTTAGCTCCTGTTTTTAAGGCAGGAACTCCTTGAAATTTTGGGTATTTGAGTATATTTAAGGATTGGAGAAAACGCATGTTATAATTGCATACTTTATTCCTACATATGTTTCAAAGGATTACAACCTGTGTGATCCATAGGGATCTTTGATATTAAAATTAAACCTTCTCATCAGGGAAAGCATGGGAATCATCTTAAACATAAGACATTATGACCGATTATCGGTCATAATGTCTTACGTTTAAGATGATTCCCATGCTTTCCCTGATGAGAAGGTTACTTACAATTTTAATATCAAAGATCCCTATGGATCACACAGGTTGTAATCCTTTGAAACATATGTAGGAATAAAGTATGCAATTATAACATGCGTTTTCTCCAATCCTTAAATTCTTAATATATATATATATATATATATATATATATATATATATATATATATGTAGTCCAATCTGTTGTGAGTATCAATTTCAGCAGTTTTCTACAAAATACACCAGAGGTTAGGAGTCCTATTCCTTCCTTCTTGGACTATAAGCCATATCCCACCCAAAACTGAGGCATTCTCTATGAAATGGTACAAATCTCACCTATCTGTCTCTGTTATGCAAAAAGAAAAAAAAATGCAAGGAAAGACGCATTGACTAAATTAGTTCTAAATATACCCTCAACAAAAGATATTGTTAAACTATTTAATTGAAGCTAATATCAAATTCTCCATCTTGCATCTTCTGCTATTTCTCGTAAAATGTATGTTGTGTTAAATATGATTCTCTGTTCATCATGACAATCATTGTCATCATTATAAAGCCCATCCTTTTGTTTTTGTAGGTATGTTTTTTTTTTTCTTCTTTTTTTACTAGGCTAGTATTTAGTTGAAAGATCTGTTAGACTACCAGACATGCCTTGAAGAAATTTTCTCTGCTCTTCACATTCTGAGACCAAATCTTTGCAAAGTCAGGCATTTATTTTTATCTTTCTAGGTTTGATAAAATACCAGTTAAGGATAAGGAATGATTATCTCACCTCACTCTCTCTCTCTCCCTCTCTTTTTCCTCTCTTCCCTCTCCCTCCTATCTTCTTTTTCTCTCCCAAAATCGTTTATGCTGCTGTGCTGTGAGAAGTTTGTTGGGGACCCCTCATGGTAACTACTTCTTTGAGTAAACTGAAGATTCAGTTAGAAGCTAGCAACATCTTTTCATTTTGCATGCTACAGAACCTGTCCAAGAAAACCATAGAACATGGTGTGCATGAACAGACAAATGTGGTGTAGGTCAAAAAATGTCATCTATAGCTCTGCTTTATTTCATACCTCACCACTTTGACCTTTATGCACTTTGGCCTCAATTATAATTTTTCATATAAAACTTTCACTTTTCTTCAATTTTTCATCTGGGTTTGAAATTTATGATAATCTACACATGTTTTTTTAATCAGTGATTAGGAGAAATGTCCTAAACTCAATCAAGCCAAATAGATTTTTATGTGGTTACTCAATCAAACCAATGAGAAATCCACAACATGGTCATTTGATCTGCCAGAAAAAGCAGCAAAATTGCTGTTCTTATGAATTTGAACAAGTCAATGAATACATATAGGATGTATAGGCTCTTAGTACACACATCATCATAATCCTTTTTACATCCACTTTTTCATGCTGGCATGAGCTGGATAAGGCTGTTTGAGGTAGTGTGGCATAGCCATGATACCCTCTAAGTTGTATCTTGTGACATGCAAAGATACAGCATATCTATTCTAAAATACTTACTGGCTACACTCAGTGCTTGGAAAGGAAACAATAAAGAAAGAAAATGGATTCATTGCAACAGAAATGTTTTTGATTGCAAAATCAAGTAATTCAAGGCTATCCTGGGGTTAAACAACTGCTTCCAACAGCTTAGAAGTAAACCTGATATATTGTGCTTATATACAGTGAATTGTACTCTGATTGTCTAACTTCAAACAAGAGTAACTCTTTACTGAATAATAACTACTAAGGTAAGATCCTGAATTCATAAAGAAAAGTTTGGTTTTGATCAAATTGATTTGCATACGGGATTACTCTATAGAAGGCTATATCATTGTTGAGACAGTTTATTATTGATCTCAAGAGAAACACTGATCCTGTTATTGGTAAACCTGTCCCTAATGAAGTTTTCATGTCTTATGGCAGTCTTTATGACACGTGTTCAATATTGATTTATCTCTTGCATAATTCACGTCACTTACATGTTCAAACCCTGGTCGATGCATTCATGGCATGTTCAAGTGTCGTGTTTGTCTCTCATGAGTTAGTTTAGAATTGGGTATACATACAAGTAACCACACAGCTGTTATTCCACCTTCTCCTGGCCACCTAAGCTTCTTCAATCAATATAAATTAATACACATTATAAAGGTTGGGAAGGCTGAGTAAAGTGCTGAGTATTCACTCTGCACTTTAGTAAAGTATAAATCAGGTTATGGAAGTTGAGTTATTGTTTTAGTCATCCTCAGTTCTACAAACCTATAATGAAAATCATTCCAGACATGACCATCCTGTCTATTTTGTTTTCCATGTGTATTCATTGTAGACTCATCCCTATCGTTCCTAGTGTGGTGCTAGATTAAATGCACTTTCTGCATTTTATCATGTGTGGGTTTTGAGAGGCCCTTTTAGTCTTGTCAAAGACATGGTCATCTATATAGTGCTAGTTCCAAAAGAAGAATGCTCTCACTACACTCTGTAAAGTGGTTGGCGTTAGAAACAGCATCCAACCTTAGAAACAAAACCAAAGTTTTAACTTAGAAGCAAGTTATGGTCTATCAACCTATCTAGGGGTAGCAGCAACTTAGCCAACATATGCCAGCATAGAAAGCAGATAAAAAACAATGACAACAATGATCGTAGTGACAATGATGAGTGTATTTATTACTACTACATTCTCCAGCATGGCATTTCTATTTTAAGATGTTAAGGTGTAGGTAAAAAGGGATTTGGCTGTTTCTTTTTGCAGACAGAATTTACAAGAGGAGTTAAGGAGAGATGTAGACATTTGAAAAGCAGTAATGCTAACTACTGATCCTGTCCACCCATTTCTTTCTCTTTTTTTCCTTTCTTTCTTCAGGAAGCTTTAGGTTGAATTCAAAAATAGTTTGGTCCAATATGGGGAGATTAAAATAGAAAACCTCTGGGTTGGGAGTTACAGTAAACCAAATTGACATTACTACTCCCCTTATTGTTCATTGTTCCCAGTCTTGTCTCAATACTATATTTTCTTTACTTTTTCTTGTCTTGCATATGTAAGTAGCTAAGTACCTAAGTTCATTTAAATACATACGCACATACACACTTGAACATAAATATGTGTGTGTGTGTGTGTATATATATATATATATATATATATATATATATATATATATATATATATACATACATATATCAACATTGAATGTCTTTCTGATGATGATTATACATGCACGCACACACACACACACACACATGCACACACACACACATTCATGTTTTCTCTATAACTACTACCAATGACTATCCACATTACCAGAACCACTTTTAGTTCTGCTGTGAGTGGTCATGATGTTGTTCATTTTGAAAATGGTGCTGGTGATGGTGATGATTATGAAGGGTGTACTGAGTTTAGTCAAGGTGGGAAAGAATCAAAGACAGCCAGATGTGTGTGCTGAGCGAAGTTTTCTTTTTGTCTAATTCTAATTTTCTTCATTTCCACATTGCCCCAAAGCAATAACTGCGTTCCTAGATCAAAGGCACGCACACACATGCACACACAATTTATCACATTCACATATACGCATGCATATGCACACTCAAACAAATTAACACAAGGAATCACACTTTTGCTTCAATTTTTCTTCTCTCCCACTGTATTTATATTTATGTCTATTTCTGTGCCAGTCTATATATCTGTCTATATATTTGTGCACCTATTAGTGTATGTGTCTATATATATCTGTCTACACATATACATGCACACACATACACATGCATGAACTCACACAGACATACAGTAAATAGTAAGGTTAGACACTGATATTTTTTCTTTAATGTAAAACACTACATTTCTTTCTCTTTTTCCCACCCCCATCTGTATATATAAATACACATGCATACATCTAATGAATGGCAGAATTCGATTATATAAGAGTGTGTGTGTGTATGAAATGTGCACAAATATGTAATATACCCACGTATAAAGACTTGTTACTGCTAACATGATGATTATTATTATGGTTTTTTTTTGTTTAGATGTTCTTGTTGGATCATGTATTAGCTCAGACCATATAAACTATGACAACTACATTGCGACAAACATAAACCACACACACACACATACACACACACACACACACACACACATTTTGATATGAACACATTTATTTTCAGTACATTGCCTTCAGCATGTGTTTTTCTTTCTTTTGTTTATATTTTTACTATTACTTTTTATATTTTTGTTACTCTTTAAAGACTGCTAGGATCAGCAAGTTTTCCTCTTTTTATCTTATCGAAATACACAGCCCACTCCCTGTGAATGTACCTCTTCCACCGACTGGTATTGCTCACCCTATCGCTAACAACTAGACTGATCAGGACAGGCTGTATATACAAACTATACACAAATATACTTTGTATTCATGGAATGTCTACACCAGGGAACCAAGAATAAGGTTAAGAAGACATGTAAGGGGCAGAATGATGGCGGTCTTCATCACCACCACCATCATCATCATCGTCGCACCATCATCATCATTATCAACACCACCACCACTACCATTAGTGGCTATTTCTATAAACTCAGTCCTGTGCTGCAGTATGGGAAACACCAAATTAATTTTCATATACATACACATTAGAATAACAAGCTTACAACACAACATTTCAGGTTACCCACTACTGCCTACCCTCCCATTAGATTCCGAACAGTACAAAGCAAACACACATACTTTTCAGAATAGCTGCTGCAGCAGTTTTTTGTCTCTCAGCCCAAACAGTCCTTGATCTGTGTTATCAGTTAGATTTATTTTTTCACTGCTCTAATTGCGCAGGCATTGTTGTGGGGTTAAGAAGTTCACTTGGCAACTACATGGTTCCAAGTTTGATTCCATTGTCAGGCACCTTGTCATTGTAGCATTGGTTTAGGTCATTCAATGTCTTAACAGTCAAATTTGGTTGACAGAAGCTGTGTGGATGTCCGTCACTTGTGTGTGTACTTTCATTTATTTTTATGTTAGTTTTCCATGCTCTCGTAAGTTTGACTAATATATGTATTATTGAAGCTTGCTTGGAAACAGACATGGGTTAGCAATGGGAAGAGCATCTGATTAGAAAGTCTCGGTTAAAGATTGCCAGATCCATGCTGACATGGAAAAGTTGGTGTTAAAAATGATGAGTAAATAATGTTACGCCCGCGCACGCACAGACACACACACACACACACTTGGTCTTTGTATAGTCTCCATTTGCCAAATTCACACAAAAAAGTATTGGGTAGAAGACTCTTACCAAGGTGCTGCACAGACTGAACTGAAATCATGAGGTTGGGAAGCCAGCTTCTTAGCTACACTGCTATATCTGCACCTATTGTGTATGTATATATATATATATGTGTGTGTGTGTGTGTGTGTAATGCATATTTGCAAAGTATATTAACATAGGTGGAAACTGTGGAAGATGTGTGCTCTTCGATTAAAATTCTTTGTAATGTTTGTTTTGTACAGAGTTAATGATATTCCCTCGTTTTGGAAATGCAGTGGACCTGTGATTTGCCTTTTTTAAACCTGCAAACAAAAATGTTTTTGTTCACAGATTGTAATATAAAATAATTATATAATAGAAAAAAAAAGAATTGTGTAATAAATATATGTGGTTTAACTGCTTTAATCTCAACAACCTGTTGATATTTCTTTTCAGGTGGTCTCTCTTACAAAGAAGTTATCAATAAAAGGAAGCTGTTGCAATATAGTGTAAGTTACTGTTTGATTTGAATTATTGCAAATTATTTGTTTAATGATAAAGTGGATTGGAAGATTTATAGGGAAACATTCTTGGGGAGTAAGTATGGGGCCAAAACATCTTGTACAAGAAAATCATAGTTTATCAGATATATGCGCCAGTGAAAGATTCTATAAGTGATTGATGAATCTGCTAGAAATATCGTCCAAATTTCCTTCAAATTGCACCATTCTAAGTTAATTAATGGAAGAACATGCTCAATGATTGACAGATTGTCCTAGACATATTTATTCCTAAATGGTTGGAGTAGCCATTGTTAGGATACTTTTGGTCATAAATCTATCTGCTTCATTAGGAACTGCTTAATGGTGGTTTGTGTGTTTCTTTGTTATATTTTTTCCTTGTTTTTCCATATTAGCATGACAAACAAGGCATTGTTTTTTGTTTTTTTTTTCAGCCAGATACCCTTCTTGTTGTTAAATCTTATTTGTTATTTAAGTTTGAGTTTCCATTTCACTTGCCTTTCCTTTGAAAGGGTAGTGCTAGATGATAACGTGTTGATAGGGAGGGAATTATTAACAAAATATTCATCTCTCTCTCTCTCTCTCTCTCTCTATATATATATATATATATATATATATATATATATATATATATATTCAGAAAAACACAGAATATAAACATTGACTTCAAAACACATTCTTCTGCATGTGCGCGTGCACACACACATATATACATATGATGGCCATTGTATAGTTTCTGTCTATGAAATTCATTAACAAGGCGTGAGTTAGCTCAGGGCAACAGTAGAATACCCTTTGCTAACGGTAATGTGCAGTGGGACCAAACATGAAGCTATATTATTGTAAAGCAAGCTTCTTAACTACATAGTCATGCCTGTCAGGAACTGAAATCAACATCAGATATGTTGTTGTTTCTAGGCAGAACTTAGGAGTCAATTCTATTGTCATTTCATATTTATTTGATGAACTTGCTTCTCTATGTTGCTATCAGTTCACCTAAATTTTAGGTTATTCTGGTGCCTTGTGTCATTTACTTAATTCTGTGAAACATCTAGTCATTTACTTAATGCTATGATACAGTACTTTGAGGCCTTTATAAAAAGCCTTTAAAGTTTAAGGAGCATTTATATTTTACATTTGCTGCAGAGACTTGGGACATCTAGGAAGTGGCACTAATACTTAAACTAGAAAAAGAAGTCACTGTTCTTTACTGTCTAGATTATGCCCAGATCATGCCGGAATATGATAAAAGGTTTCCTTGCCTTGGTCACTTTTTTTAGACTAATATTAATGTTGTCTTCATTTTATTTGAGACAGTTAGGTGCAATTTGATTTGATTAAAATTTAGCTACCATTTCTGGCAAGTTGAGTAATTATCTTTTATCTTTTACTTGTTTCAGTCATTAGACTGCAGCCATGCTGGGGCACCACCTTGAATTGTCAGTCGAATGAATCGACCCCAGTACTTTTTTTTTAAAGCTTGTTACTTATTCTATTGGTCTCTTTTGCCGAAACACTAAGTTACTGATTGTCAAGCAGTAATGAAGGGATACAGACACAAAGACACACAGACACACACATATATATATGACAGGCTTCTTTCAGTTTCTGTCTACCAAATCCACTCATGAGGCCTTGGTCAGCCTGAGACTATAGTAGAAGACACTTGCTCAAGGTGCCATGCAGTGGGACTGACCCTGGAAACATGTGGTTAGGAAGCAAGCTTCTTATTTCTTTATTGCCCACAAGGGGCTACACACAGAGGGGACAAACAAGGACAGACAAAGGTATTAAGTCGATTACATCGACCGCAGTGCGTAACTGGTACGTAATTTATCGACCCCGAAAGGATGAAAGGCAAAGTCGACCTCGGCGGAATTTGAACTTAGAACATAGCGGCAGATGAAATACCGCTAAGCATTTCGCCCGGCGTGCTAACGTTTCTGCCAGCTCACTTTTTACCACACAATCACTCCTGCTGGAGAAATTTTCTCTTTAGCTTGAAGGAGAAGAGGTTGATGCATCAAATGTGTTCAGTTTAGAGTTCAGATCCAGATGTTGCCATACCAGCTGAGTAGAAATAAAATAGATAATAAAATGGAGCTGTCAAGGTTATGTACATTTAATAATGTGAGATTTACTTCAGATATCTGAATAGCTTGTTAGATTTATTTACATTACTGAAGTTGACATAATACATGATTAAAAATTGTAACATATCAAATACCTTAATTATGATAGAACCGTACCTGGCATGTGCGTGTGCACACACACACACACACACACCTTTTTGTATGTCTATTGCTCTCTCTCTCTCTCTCTCCCTCCCCTCTCTCTCTCTTCCCACTCTGTTTCTTATTTTGATCCTGTCGTCTTGGGACTTACATTTTTTTAGCAGTTAGTTGCCCTTTATAAAAAAAAAAAAAAAAAAAAAAAAAACGGGCAAAAGTAAAAACAGGCTAAAATTTTTCCTAGGGTTTATCCCATATCAGTGCAGAGTCCATTTGCATGCATTTCTTCTATGATTTTATGTAATCCTTAGCATCTTCAAAATCCACATCAGCAGTGTATATGTCCTCAATCAACTTGCCCTGCAACCATTTGGGTGGGAGAAGTTCCTGGCCGTCACTTCTCAAGTTTGGTAGGAGCACAGATTCTGGTAGACTTCACAGTTTCTGTCTACCAAACTTCACTTACAAAACTATCATCAACTCTCAACTATGACAGAAGATACTTGCCCAAGGTTGAGGTGCAGTGCAGTACAGTTGGAATTTAAACCTCAATATCATGTAGTTTCAGAAACAAACCTTTTTACAACACATTCATGTTTGCTTCCATTCTTTTAAAGACACTTGAGCATGATTTAATGGTAATCTCACTGCTGTCTCTAGCAAATCAGAGTGTGCCATATGAGGCTGGGGTCGTTTTAGATGGAAGTTGTTGAGGTAACTTGGGCAGTGTTGATAATAGTCGTGGTGGCATTAGTAGTGGTTAGTCTTGACATTGGATGCAGTGACTTTGATGAGTCTTGCCAATGATTTTGATGGCATGGTACACTAGTAGTAGTAGTAGTAGTAGTAGATGAAGGAAAGTAGGGAAACTGAATGCTCAGACTGAGCAGTTAAATCAGTGATAGTGTCTACAACAAATACTATTACTACTACTGCTGTTGCTATGTTCCTGTTGCTGCCGTTGCTGCTGCAAAGTTTTATTTTGTTCAATTTATTCCTGTTTCTTTTATTTTGACATTACTGACATTATTTTGTCAGTTGGGTGTGTCTCTGATGTAGGATAGCTTTTATGTTTGTCTGTTTGCCTGTCTGTCTCTCTATATGTGGGTGTGTGTATTTATGCCAACATGTATACACATTCACACATCTACGTATACTTACATATGTATAGACAGACGGACAGACAGACATAACCACTTTTATGTGCATGGCTGAGGTGATGTATGTGTATGTGTACATATGCCTCTGTATCTGTATTTATATATGTGTACACATTCACACATATATACAAACACAGACAGACAATCAGACATGAC
>NC_142935.1:36441232-36501232 GCF_046866305.1 Octopus bimaculoides
AGTTTTGTTTTTCAAATCAAGATGAGCAATATCTTAGAGTTCTCTGGTCAACAAAGGTCGTTCAGGACTGTTCTGTGCTTTTACTTGACTGGCTAGAAACAGCAATCAATTTCCCATATTGTATGATATATATATATATATATAATTGAAAAGATGTTTAAGAGTCCATAGAAATCAAAAATTATATTTAACACAATGGAGTTGGAAAAGGCACAGAAGTATATTTTAGAGACTGTTTTATATTTTTGTTACAGTGAGTGATTTAAAATATAACTGGTTTCGATGTATCCATCTTATCAAATATTAGAAAGAGTTCTTGGGAAGTCAGAGAGAGAGAAACAAATTTGGGGTTTAATAGTTTGTACTCAGACAGAATGCTGATAATCAAGAGGACACTGCATAGATGTCTTAGCCAAGATATTGGCCCCCAGAGCAAATCAGTGCACTCAGCTCTATAGTACATATTTATTGAAAGCATACCACAGTATGCATAGGTTATAATCAGGCCCCTAAACATGTGAGGCCCTCCTACGACTCTCCATTGTGCTCAAGTCTCAAGACAGTATTTATTGGTGGAATGCCTACAACTATGAGTCAGCTTAGTCCAGGCTAATGCAGACCTTAAACAACAACATCAAATAGGTCCACTGAACATGACTAAAAAGAATTGTTCAGTTTAACATATACTTATCAAGCCAAAAGTAGTTGTAACCTGTGGAGATAAATACTTTCTTTGCTCTCAGCTTAGGTCTGTCTTACACTTGAATCTGTCACATCCTAAGAGATATTCTTTGATTCCATCTGCAGTTTCACGACCACTGCAGTGTTACTTCTAATTTTGGTCTGAATGCTTACAATGCTTGCTGATTAGATAGGAAGAATATTGTGGTTCAAGCTATACACCCACATCATCCCAGCTTCATTCACTGGAACTACTGTATATTACCATTCTGACACTTCACATGTCTTGGTGCATTTGCAAGGTGCATATATATATATATGTGTGTGTGTGTGTGTGTTTACAAACACACACACACGCATACACGTCTATATATACAGGCACACTCGAAATAAGTCTGTAATTATTTTTTGTTTTGGCAGGCTAGCAGAGGTGTATATATATGTATATATATATATATATATATATATATATATATATATATATATATATATATATATATATATATATATATATATATATATATAGGCACAGGAGTGGCTGTGTGGTAAATAGCTTGCTTACCAACCACATGTTTCTGGATTCAGTCCCACTGCATGCCACCTTGGGAAAGTGTCTTCTATAGCCTTGGTCCAACCAAAGCCCTGTGAGTGGGTTTGGTAGATGGAAACTGAAAGCAGTCTGTTGTATGTATATGTATATGTGTGTATATATATATATATATATGTGTGTGTGTGTGTGTGTGTGTGTCTGTCTTCCCCCCACCACCATTGCTTGACAACCAATGCTGGTGTGTTTATGTCCCTGCAACTTAGCGTTTTGATGAAAGAGACCGATAGAATAAGTGCTAGGCTTACAAAGAATAAGACCTGGGGGCAATTTGTCCGACTAAAGGAGGTACTCCAGCATGGCCACAGTCAAATGACTGAAATAAAAGAAAGAATAGATAGATAGATAGATAGATGCTTTACAGAGTGTGCTGAGTTTCTTTTTACATTCCAATGGGATGGGTACATTTACACAGCACTGGCACAAATGCAACTCACATGGCACCGGCATGAGTGCATTTTACATGGCACCATCACCTGCGAAGGACATACATGTATGTATGCTTGACCATGGTTTTACTTAGCTTGTCACATCTTCTCAGGTACAACAAATTGCCACAACTGCTGGTCCCTTGTCGTTTTCTCTATGAGGCCCAGCATCTGAAGATCCTTTCTCACCATTTCTTTCTTCCCACATCTGTCCAGGTCTACCCCTTCCACAGGTTTCCTCCACAATTATAGATCAGCACTGTGTGTACATGTATACACAGAAGCTACTGGTGGTATATTTATGTGATTATGTTTGGATGTTTTATTTTTACATTTCTTTTATATTAAGGCATTTGTGTTCTTGATTAAAGATATGAGAGGATGTTTAGTCTATGTGTGTAAATAGATATTAATCCATACTATTTGGTGTCAGCATGCATGCGTGTGTGTGTGTGTGTGTGTGTGTGTGTGTGGGTGCGTGCATGCATGCTTGTGTGTGAGTGTAATATGGACTGTTGATCCATTAGTATGAGTGCTAACATAAATACTTAGAGACATTCCTGTAAGGATGTGTGTATATCTATGTAATCTATATATATAAAAATGAGAATGTGTGTCTGTCTGTCTGTCTGTCTGTCTGTCTGTCTGTGTGAATCCCTAAAACTCGAGAACTACGCAACCACAGATGAAATACTGCTTAGCATTATCTGTCTATGTTCTGAATTCAAATGTCATTGAGGTCATCTATTGTTTTCATTCTTTCGAAGTCAATGAAATAAGTACCAGCTGAACACTAAGGTTGATGTAATTGATAGGCCCACTCCACACAAATTTCAAGTCTTGGGGCTATAGTAGAAAGGATTATTATTATTTTCCTTTGCCTGGTGGCTGTGGCGAAAGAGGTTGTTTGTTGGACAAGGCTGAAAGGCATAAGGATAGATACATTCCTCTTTGGTAGATCTCTCATTGACTTTTTCAAGTTTCACTTGAAAAGGAAATTCAGAGCGGAGAGGGAAGTGTTGTCCTTGAGTGAGTTTACTGAAAGGTAGATGAAAGTTGCAAAAAATGGCAAGAGTAGATGGTGCCTCTCTAATTGTAGACATGTGAGTCGGAGAGAAGGAATTGCAGAGGGCATGGCCCCTAGGGTTTCAGGAAAACCTTGGACAGTGGGGTTCCTTGATTATCCCTAGAGGCATTCCTGTATCAGGAGGGCCACATCTGTATCATCCTCCCCACTCTGTTTTTTTTCCTACCTTTGTATGCTATGAATCATTTCATTATTATATGTAAACCCCCCACACTTTGTCTGTCTCTCTATTGTCCCCCTCATCTTTCACCCATGTGGCAAATAAATGAAAGTATTATGATTATTATCATTATTATTATTATTATTATATCTAGAGAGTAGAGTTCTTTATTTGTATACGATTGACACAATCCATCACTAAGGTAAACATAGCTGACGTAATCCATCACCAAGGCAAACTTAATAACGAAAAGTGCGACTCGAAAGCACAGTCCTGCATAGACTATTATTATTATTATTATTATTATTATTATTATCATTATTATTATTATTATTATTATTATTATCATTATTATTATTATTATTATTATTATTATTATTATTATTATGGTTATTATGGTTATTATTATTATTATTATTATGGTTATTATTATTGTTGTTGTTGTTGCATTAGAATTCTTCTAGTGTTACAATATATTAAATTTGTACATCTACAGTACATTTTTCAGGCTCTCTGTCATGTGGTGATGATGATGGTGGTGATGGTGCACCAAGTACCTCAGTCACCAATCACTCACAGTCAACTGAAACACAGATTTAGTGTGGCCCTAACTGTGAGTTATGTTATATATTAGCAGCCCACTGAGAGACAGGATTTGGATGTGAACAGATGCTTGGTGGTGCTGTGCTTGAATTCCCAAATTACAAACAATACATACTGTCGATTATTTTGATTTTTTTTTTTTTTTATTCTTTTGAGATAATTCTTGAAGTTTTACTGCTAAGTTAGGAGAGAGTGAGAGAGTGTGTTGGTGAAAAAGAGCAATGTTTAGGTGAGAGGAAAAATGAAAAGTCAAGAAGGAATGAGAGGGAGAGAAGGATAAAGAGAAAGAGGGAGGATGTTGATTGGAGACAGAGGGTAGAGATTGCAATGCTAAAGAGAGGTAGAGTGTAGGAGGAAATGAGAAAGGAGAGAGATGGAAGTGAGCTGGAGAGAACAAGGATAAAAAGGAAGCTGGAGTATAGAAGTCAGAGGGGAGAGAGGGAGATGGAAGATTGTGATTGGCTGAGAAATTGAGTTTCAAGATTTTGTTTTACAGAGAATATTCTAGATGAATGTGATTGTCCATCCCCTTAACCCCACACTTTTGGCCCCAATACCACTGGTTTGGTATTGGAATAGTTAAAAAAAAATTTTTTGTTCTTTTTAATTGTTTTTTTTATTTACCTGTTTTTGTTCACTATCACTGCTACCACCATCACAACTGGTTACCTATAAGCAGTTAAGCAACAGATTTAGTGTATGTATGTCTAGGTGTGTGTGTGTGTGTATAGAGGGAGAGAGGAAGAGAGTGAGAAAGCCAACAAATCCAGAGATGCTCAATATAGAAAACATGTGCTCAAATGTTTTAACTTAAACTCCAAAATCTTTACTGAGGGCCAAGTCTGTGGAGTAAAGAGTGACTATAAGGGGAATCCAGCTGAACCGATTTGAAGATAATGATACAAATAAATAAAACTGCATGGGTTTGCACATTGCCGTACTCAAAAAGACCTGCACTCCACAGCAGAAGTGTTATGACCAGTCCCCCTGGTGATGAAAAGCACTCATGACAGTGCCTTGTAAAAGCGCTTGTGTGGTACCATATCAAAAAGCCCATACAGCGCCATATAAAGGCATCCAGCAGAAGCCATGCCAAATTAGACTGGAGTATTGTGTAGCTCCTCAGCCTGCCAATTTTGGTCAGACCATCCAACTCATACCAGCGTAGACAACAGACATTAAATGATGATGATGATGATGATGATATACATATATATCTTTGCCTAAGATTTGTTATTGCTTACCTGCTGGCTCCCTTCATTCACCATCAACCTTCATGGAGCATACTTGTTACCAAAGGCTGCTTGCTTTTTTTCCTATTAGATTAGAGCCCCATCATCGCTGTTGCCAGCTTGTGCTAGTTGTAGGTTTACTTGTCAACACTTGCCAAGGCTGGATGAGGATGCTCTTGTGGTTAAGTGGTTAGTGCTGATCATTAGCACTTACACGGTATTTAAATTCAGAATGCTAATTGATCAGAGCAGATATTGATAGACATTTTGTCTGACTCTGTGACCATTCCACTTATCTACTACTTGCTTTAAACTGAACTTGGCTGGATTTGAACTCAAAGTGCAAAGCATCAGAACAAATACCGAAAAGCAGTCCACCGGATGCTGTAATGGTTTTTCTGCACATTAACATCCTCAATGAAGTTCATATTACAGAAAAATTTTTTTTAAATTTACTGTCGTTTGGTAGTTTTAACATTGGAATTGTAGTCATTGTATAGTTGTCAACCCATGTAGTTAATAAAGAAAACATTATTATTGTTATTATCATTATTACAAATTAGTTTCAGTTTATAAATGATTAGCCCAGCCGACCATCTTTTGTTTCTTTGTGGTCAATGGACATCCTAGATATAACAGGAAAATCTCCCCCAAACCTACCAAAGTGAAGCACATATTCAAGAATTTGGTTCTGGATTGCAGTTTCACTGTTTGGGGAAAAAAATGTCAGGATGGTCAAAGTTGGAATGCATTTTGATCATAGGTGTGCTTAATTTGGATTAACCTGAGGCTAAACAAAACAGTCACGATAATAACAACAGCAACAACAGGTTTTGTTTTGTGTTGCAATGCCAAATGTTACTGTCATAATGTCATGCTTCAGCTGTCGACTGTTTTCTCTATTTCATGGGTGGAAGAGTTTATATTATTACACAGACTTATCTGAACTGACAAGTTGCAATGTTAGTGTTTGTTGCTCGTCACTGGCAGTATAGGTGAGGAAGTGTTTTTCAATGACTGAACTTCCAAATCATATATTTCTATATGTAGAATCCCTGGTTAATTACATTTCAAAAACTTTCAGGAAAATATATCTTTATACTTACTTCACCAGTATTTCAACTGAGTTTCATAACATTTTGTAGGCACTCTCACTATATCATGGTAAAAAAGAGGAAAGTAGTTGAGATAGCATTTTATGAAGACACTTCAATCAGCTACACCACAGGCAATAAATCTTTTAGCAAAGACATATCCTATTTAATGTGCTTGGTATTGCTTTATCCATAGACAGTGCCAATCTGAGACCAACAAAATTAGTAGAGTACTTGTTAATTTATAGTTTGTTGCAGGCATGGGCAACCTCTTCCAAGGAGCAGACTGTATGAGTCATGACTTGTCATCAGGTGGGCTGTACTACTAAAAACATTTAAGGTAATTTTTCATTGCTATGCCATTCTGAATGTTCTATGGGTCAAAGTTTTCCCAGCACAAGTTTGTAGTTTAAATAGTACTCTTGCTTCATGGGCAAACTGAGCTTCCCTGTAGTACTTATTTATAGTTAGACTGCCATTATAAATTCATATTTTTATTGATTCTTTTAATTCTATACGGAATTCTTGTTGAGCCAGTGGATAGCGATAATGTAGGTTGTTACAAAGTAAAGTTCAAACTAGTTAATTACACTGACCACAAATTAGTTATTCTTATAATCAACTTAAATAAAACCCAAAGACAGAGACCTAGTTACTGGAAGTTGAACCTGCCTTTGCTGGCAGGCAGAGACTGCAGAAGCCAGATTTGCAAACTAGTTTAGCAGCAGTTGGTGGGGAGCAGTTTTGGCGACCAGTGGTTGTGTACCCTGAAGAGAGCAATTAGATCAGAATTGATAGTATTTTTCAAAGAGCTAGTGGTAGAGAAAAATAGATTAGACGGGTGCAAATTAGCAATGTAGAAGAGGCATTTTCTATATGAATTGCAACCAACATGTCCGCTGCAAGAATAGCCCTCAAACATTTCTTCTATGCATAACAAGACTGCATTGTCAGAGCTAGGGCTCATGCGTTCAATCACTTTGATAGAATGCACCTTGCCATTTGCTATAATGATAGAGAGGAGGCAAATTTGAACCTTTTCATTTGTAATGATTTTCCCCAGACAATTAAAACGCTCATTGGTCAGATCAAATAGGCTTTCGAAACTGAATCTGTTTTAGCTTTCTTTTTTTTCACTTTTGTTGTTTTATTTGTTTTGCTTTTTTTTTTTAAATACAAATTTGTGCTGACCATTTGATTTTGTTAGAAATATCATTTTTCTCTAATTCAATACGTCTGGAAATAATTCTGGAGCATTATATTGATTGGTGGAGTTAATTAATTATTATCCTCTGCTTCTTCACCTTTGTGCAATCATCAATTAGACAATCGACAAAAAAATAGATAAATAAATATAAAAAATATTAAAAAATTATAAAACAAATTGCCAGCCGAAGTAGTGGGAAACTTAGGAAATGTGGAAAATAAAACCAAAAAGCAAAACATAAAAATATATAAAAATATATATGCAGTGTCCATGGTATTCTCGAAGTCATAGACTTTGAATCATTTCCATTGAAGAATTTGTTCCAGTTAAGTTATTAATCTTAATTAGAGAGAAATAATTACTATTGTTGTTGTTACTCTTGATGTTATAATTGTCTTCATTATCATTGTTGTTGCTATTTTGTCGTCATTAAAGCTTTCTTGTTTTTGTTTTCTATGTTAGTATTCAGAATTTTGTCTCTTTAGGCATAGCGGCATGGAGATACAGAATTGAACTGAAAAGTTCAGATTGATATTCTTTTTTTCTTTTTCTCTTTTTTTGCCTTTTGATAAATCTCTCTCTAGTTAAGCACACATGTCCTGTCTCAGTTTATATGCCTAAAATAGGATGGTTACTAACCAGCTGTAAAAATAGCTATTTATTTCCATAAAAATCATCACTTTCATACTGGTACGAAAAATTTTATGCAACAGTCAAGAAGTCCTGGGTTTCTAATTAAACTGAGTACTAAATAGGTAACCAATCTAGAGATTGCTACTTCGTATCCTGTCACTACCTTTAATTTCATATGGCTAAGATATGTAGAGCACTCAAAAGCCCTGCCCGCCTGATTGTACACAGAGATGATACAATGGTACAGACTGAATCTGTTAAGCTGTAAAGTTGGTTAGCTCTTTGCTTTGTTGAGTTCAGTTTCTCAAAGCAGATTTACATTTTATAGTTTATTGCATATCAAGGAGGCAAACTGTCTTTCATTCAATCCCAAAGTAAGATACTAGGGTTAACACACTGGATCCTATGCTGCCATATAAGATTGAACTTTATGTGCATGTGAGAACCTGTGCTTCATATATATGCAGAGTCCGATGGGTAAATTGTTGCCATCTTATATTTTCAATTTAGCACATGCACATTGTTTTTGATTTTGTTGAGTACACAGTACACTCAATTGGGCACCATCTGTGAGAAAAAAAGCACCATGATGCAATTCATACTGCCAGAAATTTGGAAATGACATGCTGTACAGCTTGGCATTCATGCTAGAAGCTTCAATGTGAACATTTCAAAGTGTTTGGGTGTCAATCTGAGTGTTTGCCATGTCCCCGAAACATGTATCGAGAGTGATGAAAATCAGTCAACCAGTCGACATCATGGTGTTTGGATTGATCATTAGTGATGGCGACCTTATGACCCCATTCATAGCCCACATGGCCTTAAACTCAAAACAGAAACCGACATCAAGTGCCTGTAAAAAGTAGTGCTGCCCTGGTTCAAGAGGGTGGCTGCTGGAAAACCCAATGTCTGGCAACAGGACTTGGTACCATGCTACACAATCAGGAGAACCCAGTTATAACTGTCAGACAATTTCTACAGCCACATCACCCCTAACATCAGGCCACTTAACTCCTCACACTACAACCCCCTTGATTATTATGTGTGGGGTGCAATTGAGTGAGAAATCAGCAAAACTCTTTGTAACAGCAAAGATGAACTAAATGCAAGGATTATGGCAGCATTCACCAATTTAAACACCTTTCACGCTGCAATTGTTTTTGTTCCAGCACACAATCTCAGATCAGGTCGCTTGCTATGCAAGTACATCTCCATAATATATATATATATATATATATATATATATATATATATATATATATATATATATATATATACATAGAGAGAGAGAGAGGCACAGATGTGACTGTGGTTAAGAAGTTTGCTTCTCATCTACATGGTTTCCAGTTTTGTTACACTGCATGGCACCTTGTGCAAGTGTCCTCTGCTACAGCCCCATACTGGCAAAAGCCTCGTATATGGATTTGGTCAACAGAAACTAAAAGCAGCCTATAATGTTTGCGTGTGTTTGTCTTCTCTTTACATTGCATGGTAGTTGTAAATGAGGTCACTGTCATAAAAACAGTGTAATTCATTTCTAATGTACTGCACAAACATGTCTGGCCATAGAGAAATATTACTTTGCTTGGAAATAGGTTAGGCTTGGCAACAAGAAGGGCATCCAGCCATAGAACATCTATTTCAATAAATTCTCCCTAGCAATTGGCTGGTACTTGTTTTCATTTGAGTTTCACTGGAGCAACATGAACTGAAGTTCCTTGCTCAAAGACATAACGTATCACCTAGTTCAGGATTTGAACCCATGAACTTTATCTCTGAATAGAAGATGGCCATCTCAACTGGAACATGTTTGACAATAGAATAGGTAGGTCTGATTGATCATATATTAACAGCTTGATATGAAAATGAACTTTTTCAAATGTGGTTTGACAAAACAGGATGTTAATGGAGATTTCATCATCATCATTACCATACTGCCATCATCACCATTACTACCATTGCCATCAGAATTTTCATTTGCAGTGTGCGTGTGTGTGTGTGTGTGTGTGTGTGCATTATATATATATATTTATATATATGTGTGTGTGTGAGTGTGTAATGTGGTATTTATATCCTTGAGTATTGCATGTTTATTTCCAATTTTAGTTAACTTACATAAATACTCCATCTCACAAGTTTGAGTATTGTGTCATTGTTTGTCTACCACACTAGGAATAATATTTTCTGCACATTCTCTTCCACACTTGAAAAACTCTGTATAAATATTTGTTTCCCTTCATACATAATTCCTAAGATATTTCAGTCAATATTTATATCCACAATGGGGATTATTTCCTAAATAATTTCTCTCTTTATATTTTTTTTCTTTCACATTTGAGGTATTTCTCTCACTGTTTGCTTCTTTCCTCATAATAGTTTTTAAAACACTACATTGCTGTCTCATATTTGATATATCATATGAATACTTACTTTTTCTCTGGGGGATAGGTTTACTAAATGTTATCTTTCACAGTGTAATGGATGGCTGTCCTGAAGCGATGAGATCCCATTCTATTGAAACCTGTGACCTGCTTTCATTTCATTTGAAATTACTTACATATCTAACATTTGTTAGAATAATGTGAATTTTTATTTTTTGGTTCAACCATTATTCATAGATTTCAACATTGATATCTTGTAAGTACATCTAAGAAAATTCCTTATATGAAATATGTACATGCATATCATGTGTATTTACATATATATATATATATATATATATATATATATATATATATATATATATATATTCATTTATTCAGGTGTTTATTTACTTGGACTATGACTTACCAGCACATTCTCTCTACTTGATTCTGACTTTTGTTTTGGGGATATACGTGTGTGTGTGCTTGTATATGGTTTCTTTACTACCATCATCATCATCATCATCATGTTAATGTTCATATGAGCCATACAGAAATTTTGTTAAGGCAGATTTTCTGCAACCTGATGCCCTTCTTAGTGTCATCCCTCACCTGCTTCCAAGTTGAGTAATGTTTCTTTGAGATCAGGCATGTTTCCATGGAAGATGGAAAACAAAGGACACTGTTCACATGACAGTAACACTTGTTTATGGCTTTGACATGATGTCAAGACAGGGAGACAGCAACACACATGCACACACACACACTGAGCTCCTTTGGTTGGCCCAAGTCTGTAATAGAAGACACTTTTTAAAGGTGCTACACAGTAGAACTGAACCTAAAACCATGTGGTTGTGAAACAAACTTTTTAGCACACAACCATTCTGGCCCTATAGCCATACCTGTGCCTAAATACATGTATACATGCACACACATGCACACTTTCATGCACACATAAATATATCTTTGAAATGAAAAGTAAGCCAGACCAAAGGAGATAGTTGGTGGCATATGGAGTTGTGAGAGATTTTCCTCCAGCTAGAAAGTCATGTGTCCTGGTAAATGAATGAGTAAATGAACATATCTGAATGCATACATATAAAAACTTAATAACTTATACATGCATATATATATATATATATATATAGCCTGGGCAAAGTTTAGAGAGCTCTTACCCCTGCTGGCGACAAAGGGACTCTCACTCAGAGTAAAAGGCAGACTGTATGACGCATGCGTACGAACAACCATGCTACATGGCAGTGAAACATGGGCTGTAACTGCTGAGGACATACGTAAGCTCGCAAGGAATGAAGCCAGTATGCTCCGTTGGATGTGTAATGTCAATGTGAATACCCGTCAGAGTGTAAGTATCTTGAGAGAAAAGCTGAACATTAGAAGCATCAGTTGTGGCGTGCAAGAGAGACGATTGCGCTGGTATGGACATGTGGTGAGAATGGAGGAGGATAGCTGCGTGAAAAAGTGCCACACCCTAACAGTTGAGGGAACCCGTGGAAGAGGTAGGCCCAGGAAGACCTGGGCTGAGGTGGTGAGGCAAGACCTTCGTACATTGGGCCTCACCGAGGCGATGACTACGGACCGAGACCTTTGGAAATGGGCTGTGCGTGAGAAGACCCGGCAAGCCAAGTAAGATCGTTGCCAGTGCCCCTGGACTGGTTCTTGTGCGGGTGGCACATGAGATGCACCATTTTGAGCGTGGCCGTTGCCAGTACCGCCTGACTGGCTCCTGTAGGATTTTCGAGCGAGATCGTTGCCAGTGCCCCTGGACTGGCTTGTGCGGGTGGCACATAAAAGACACCATTTCGAGCGTGGCCGTTTTCGTGTGGGTGACACGTAAAAGCACCCACTACACTCTCTGAGTGGTTGGCGTTAGGAAGGGCATCCAGCTGTAGAAACTCTGCCAAATCAGACTGGAGCCTGGTGTTGCCATCCGGTTTCACCAGTCCTCAGTCAAATCGTCCAACCCATGCTAGCATGGAAAGCGGACGTTAAACGATGATGATGATGATGATGATATATATATATATATATATATATATATATATACACACACATATATATACAGTTGTTACAATATGAATACATATAGATAAATTCACATGTTACATCACACTGCATTTCAAAAATTATTTGTCTTCAATCCAAGAAGAGGAAATAGCTACAAAATACCTACAGCATGAAATAGATAGTGAAGAGCTCAAAAACCACAGAGACACTGCTGAAACTGTTGATTAGGTCACATTCCTTTGGAACATGTTACATATGTAATTAACGGAAGAATGTCATTAAGGTACTACCTTCCAGTCTAGTTGTTGCTAAAAACAATATAGAATTCCATCCATAGGAAAAATCTTGCCCTGACACATATATATATATAATACAAATGATATATAAGTATATGCATGTATACACACATATATGTACATACCTACATCTACATGTCTATATAGATACATATTCGGGCATATATATATATATATATATATATATATATATATATATATATATACACATACACACACATATACTAAATATCTCTGATGAATGCATACATTTCAAAACAAAGAATATCGGTGGAGCATTCCAATCAAATCTTCCGCTAAAAGCAAATATACAAGGCCTGATATATTTGTTTAAGATGAAGTAAAACAAATGTTATGTACTATTATAAAGGTCAGCTTAACTGAAACAGTGAACCTTTATTTGAAAGCCAGTGAGAAAGAGGATGTTTATGGCCAACTGTTTCAGAACCTACAGTTTCTCTAACTAAATTAAGAATTTCTATTTGTACCTATAATTATTCTAAGAGATAGACTTGCAGTTTTCTTGCAAAGAAATAGGTGAGTTTACAAGAACTTTAGGAATATGTTTAACTGGTAGAGAATGAATCTATAAAAATGTTCTAAAATTCAACATGTAGTTCTTCATCAACATAATTTTCAAAATTCCTGGTACATTTCTGTATGGTTGTGTAAGTGTGCATTTATACACGTGCACACGCACATGCAGACTTATTTTCATTTTATTGTTAAAAACTTTTATCTTCGTATTGAGTAGTTATTCCTACTTCTTAGAAAGAAAATATAGTTTGAGAGAGATTTTACTGCTATTTCTAGCCAGTTTGTAGTAGCTTAGGTGGTATTCCCTCTCTCGTTACCATATCTCTGTTGAAGTTCACTGCCTTTGATTCAATTAATTTTGAAATTAGTGAAATATCTTTGTCATAATTCATCTGGTTTCTGGAACTTAAATTACCATAACATTTTGGTTGAAGGTTTAAATTTAGTTCATTTTTATAACAGGGGATTCATATTATAGAACCAGAAGCAGTTTTAAACAGGTTTGTATCAAAGGTGTAAAGGGTTGATGTTACAGCTGGTGAGCTTGGCAGAGCATATAACTACAACATCAGTAATTAATAAATAAATTTTAGGGTTTAATCAGAAGAATTGCAGCAGTCATAACCATTTTTCCATAGTTCTCAAGACTGGTGAGGAGGAAGGGAAGTGGGGAAATTATTATCAATCAGGAGATCTGGACATGAATGTTTGTTTTGAAGTGGAGTTTTTCTAAAGGTATCCAGAAGCAAGATGGTGGTGATGTCAATTTGGGCAACATATGAAGTTGCCAGCTTTGCACAATAAGTTTAGCTAAGATATATTTCAATAGCTCAATTCACCTACCTGTTAATAGATTCCATACCAAAGTTCAACTTAAGTTGTGAAAACAACTGAAACACTTACTTGTAAGAGTGCTGCAAGTGTTTTGATTTCGGCCTTTAATGTATACTAGGAAACAGCTTGGAGAAAGATGAATTCAATTATAGTGATAAAACCAGATGAGAATGAAGTTTACAGTAGAATCCCAACACCCCAGTGGGTTATGGAACACACCATGATTATAAAAAAGGCAACAAAGTTACTTAACCATGCTGTTTGATGGTAAAATCATAAAGGATATTCATTACACTGAGTCTAATACACTTTTCCCACATGAATGACTCAGTATAAACATTATATGTATGTGTGTGTATATATATATATATATGTATATATATTGATGCATGTGTGTGTGTGTGTGTATTTTCTTATCAGTTCTTTTAGCAGTCTTACAAGTATTTATTTCCTCTTTATAATATTTTCTAAAGATTTTCTGCAGATATTTGATGCATTCATTGTATTCTTTTGTGTGTGTGTGTTCCTATGTTGTCTATCCTTATATATATGTGTGTGTGTGTGTGTGTGTGTGTGTGTGTGTGTGTATACATGACATATGAGAAACAGAAAGAGACGTTAAAGCAGGTGTATTTTATGTGAATGCAAAACTAAGCATACAAACAAAAGCAAGCCATCATTATTACAGTTACATCTTTGTCACTGATGACAGGCTCTTCATCCAACCACCACACACTCTACACTTCACAACAACAGTAACTACAACAGCCACAGCAGAAGGCCACTATGACAACAACAACAAAAGTAGCTACAGTGTCAATGATAGAAAACTGGAGACAGCTTTCAGTGTGAAAAGCATTGCTAACAATGGTGACTACAACAAAACAACAACAACAACAATTATAACAACTAAACAACAACTGGAACAATGACAACAACCACTGTAGAGACAATGATGATTACTTCAAGAACACCAGTAGTTACAATAATGATGAGGATGATAACAATAACAACGACTACAGCATCAGTAGTTATAATGGTTGTAAATGAATATAACTGCAATGATGACAATAGCAAAGGATCCTCTAGTAATAATAATAATAATAATAATAATAATAATAATAATAATAATAACAACAACAGTTGACAATAATGGTTTGAGATAAAAGACACCTCCAGTAATATACAAAAAGAAAGAGAAGTAACCAAAACAACAACAGCAAAATCCTGTTTTATCTTCCCCTCCCATTGCTAGTTTTTATTCATTGTATTTGTTTGTTAAAGATGGTGAAACACCTGCTTTGGCACCATTCTGTCTTTCTGACATTATACAATTTTATAATTCTTCTGTTATGCTTTTCTATCAGTCTGCTGTTCTATCAATCCGATGTTCTACCAATTTACCATTCTACCATTTTGTGGATCTACCATTTTGTGGATCTACCATTTTGTGGATCTACCATTTTGCAATTCTGCCACTCTACCATCTTGTGAGCTTGCCATTCTGCCATTTTCCTCTTCTACTTATATGTCATTCTATCAGTTCGTCATTTTCCCATTCTACGAGAATACAACTATGCTGTTTAACATGCTATTTTGTGATGCTGTCATTTTTCCATTCTGAAGCTATTTAATAATTTTGTCAAACAAACTACTATTTCATCAACTTGGTTCTCTGTCTTCTTTTATGTATTGATATTATATAAACCGTTGTCACAGAAAATTCCAAACAGCTTGCTTATTCAGTAGTGATTCATCTCTTTACATAACTGTTAATCCACTAGTTAATTCCTTCCATCCCAGAGACTGCAAGTAGAGTTTACCTGATGTTACTCAGGAGCAAAAGCAGCAGCAGTGGAATCAACAGTAGATTATAATTATTTACATATTTACTCGAAGAATTATTTGAATTACTGTTCAGCTCATGTCATGAACTATTGTTGTTCACTGACATCTGCTATTTATTTGTCTGGTGACAGATGTGATATCAGAGCAAGTTGCATTCTGTGACTGGAGTCTATACATAGTTGGTCTGAAAACCAGAGTGTGGTCACCTCTCATGATTTAAAATTGTGTCCTCATTTTATCCACTGCAACAGTATTACCAAACCAGCCCAACCTAATGCAGCCAAATGTGAAGTTAAGCTTAGAGCAGTAATGATGTAAAATGTTGGATGATGTTTATGAGCATATGAGCATAACAGAGCACAAGTATTAAAGAGTTACACAAATATTTAATGCTTTTTTTTTTTGGTTCTATGGTTCAAACTTACTGATTTAAAGTGATCTAAATTAAAATTTCCCATTAAAAATTTCACGCAGATTTGTGTTTCAAATAGCAGCCTAATAACAATAAATTTTAATAACAGAAAATATTCTCCATTATTTCCAAAATTAATTGAGCTAAAGGGGGTGTATTTGAGCAACAATATGGTAGTAAAAGTGTTAAATGCGTATGAATGTACACAATGCGCATACCTGCAAAAACATGACCAAATAGTAAAAAAGCATGTTCTATCAATATCATCATCATTCTCTATACTCATTTCTCATGCTTATATGTATTGTACAGCCATTTTTCCATACTTCTAAAGGTCTTTTCCAGCACAAAATCTCATCACTTGCTTTGATCTCTTGACAAAAAGTGATCTCATTATGATGAACTTAATGCAAGGCTCAGCACCCTGAGATAAGACTCCACCATTTCTTATGTCTTCCCCAATGCTGCTATTTTTGTAGGTCCATTACAAATAACTAGATAAATAGATGGGTGGATGTAAAGGCATAGGCTGATACAAGACGAGAAGCACTCAATATTGGAAGTAGATTGATATAATTTAGTTGGATCTGAAACTTCATGAATTTGCACTTCTTGTTACTCAGTGTCTATCTCTGAAATACGTTTCAATCATTTCATATAGTGGTAACGAGTAACTCTGAGTAATGATCTCTGAAGTTTCAGTACCCAATAACTTACACACATGCCCTCATCCTCTAAGCCCCAACCCTTTTTATTCTCAGTTTTTTTCCTGGCTGTCATGGATTTTACAAGTTTTACCGAGACAGTATTACATTGATGGATGCCTTTCTAGATGTCAACTCTTACATGCTTTTCAAAGAAGGTATTACACTGTGGGACTAGTCTGAAACTATGCATTTAGAAGTGAACTTTTTCATTAGATTGCTATGCATGCACACATAACAGAGAGAGAAAGAGAGTTTGTAATGGAGATTGCATAGTTAGGCTTGATATAAATGTACTTACATGGGGCACAGAAAATGACGATGTAATTCTGAGATTTTTGAAACAGCTGTTGTGTTTTGAAATTATATACTTTTTTAAAAATCTTATTCTGTATCTTTGTTTCTGTGTTTTATGTAAATATGTTTATTACAAGCATAACGTGTTTACCTCCATTACTGCCTCCATGTCAGCTCAATTTCTATGCTTCTTATAGCCATTCTTGTCAGCATGGGCTTTGGCTAGACAAAGACTTCAAACCAGCTCTCACCTTGTGTATGTGTGTGTGTGTATATATATATATATATATATATATATATATATATGCACTGCAAAACATAACCATATGAACAAATATACTCACCTGCAAACATAACACTTAAAATGCACGTGATTACTCATGTAGAGTAGCCTCACTCATACTTATGTATACTGATGTAGATGAACTGAAATGAATATATACTATACACACACACTTAACAATTCATACATACATACATACATACATATGTATGTACGTACATACACACATACATACATACATACATACATATGTATGTACGTACATACACACACATACATACATACATACATACATACATACATACATACATATGTATGTACATACATACATACTGTTGACTACACAAGTACATGAAATCAAAGAATACACACAAACACAAGTACATCTATTTGAACAAAATCAAATCATTTGGGATATACTGCATAATATTTGTATCTTCATTTGCTATCAAATATTCTATAACATTTGTTCTTTCACACTATTCAGAACACATCATATAATGTTTCACCATCTCTTGAGTCGACATCATCTTCTATTAACTGTTATGATTGCTGCTGTCCACAATCTAGAGAACTTAAAGTATTGGTAATTCCAGACTACATAACACCGACTAATACTTCTACTTTCTCTCTTTGTACTATAATGCCAAATACATATACATTCATACATACAAACACACTCACAGATACATTTTTTGTATGTTTTTATATATTTATGCATGTGTATGTGCATATATGCTTATTTATATCATTGATATCAACATCCGTACACCTTATGCATTATATAACATTTTTACTTTCACTTTTAAAATGTAGTGTATATGAATATATAGTAATAAGTTCACTCACCACTTTATGCTGGATATATGAAATATATTTTCTTCTGTACAATTTTCTTCTAATATCTTTTATCTTTCTGAATAGTATAACTAGTATGTGTGTATGCAGGCTAAGACATAGATTATTTAATGCTTAAAACTATAACTAAATGTGTTGAGTGCTACTTTCTTTCATTTGTTGATACACACACACACACACACACACACACACATATATATATATATATATATATATATATATATATAGTAAAAGGAGGGATATAATATCCAGGCAGATACCGAATTTCTCTATGTAAAATGCCAAGGCTGGTTCCTTCAGATGGTGCATTTTATGGTAAATTTCCTTTAACTCCCATCCAATGTTACAGTTTTCTTGGCTGCTTAGAGTGTAAAGTACAATATTGATAATTAGAAAAATGAAGAATTTGAACATTTAAACTTTATGCTTATTTACAATTGGTTTATTCATAATAATTGTCTGACACATGTTTCGATTTTACTAATTGCATATTGTTGCATATTTATATGCATCAGTTTATGCATCATCAGTATGATTTTTTCAGGATATATAAATATGACATTGTTCAAAGAGGAATTTTCCTCTGTTATTAGTTTGAATTAAGCCTGATAGTAGTAGTAAACCATGACGTTCATTGATGAGCTGTTTTGATATATATATATATATATATGTTGGTTGTCTACTACTTATGCAGAGTTTGATCACCTCCTGTACCTACACCTTAGAACCACCATGGCATCTGATGTAACGTTTTAAACCAGACAATGTTCTGAAATCCACCCACGCAGATTACATATCTGATTTGGATCACCAAGTGCTGCAGATAAGTTCTGACCTTTGTGGATCTTAAAATGTCTTTTGAGGCCTCCGTTAGATTTGCAGACCTTCTGCCATGCATTGCATTCAAAGGTGTGCACAGACATATAGGCAGAATAGTTGGTAGAGGTTCATTTTCCATGGTTTCGCAAATGAGATTTGTGCCCAGCGAAAGAAAGGCATGGTCTGTCACAAATTGTGCACACAAATAAGTCATGTAATTCACCTATTCGATCATAACATTCTTCTTAAATCTCCTTTGACTCTTGCATGTGTTATCCTGGCTTCTTCAAATGCTTTCACTCCACACCACACTTTTGTTCACCATCCAGCAAGGGTTTCTATGTCCTCTGGATTCATTCCAAGTGACTTCATAGTACTCTTTATGCCATCCTTAAACCTTTTTATAGGTTTATGCCAATAGCATTTCCCCTCCGCAAGCTCACCATATGTCATCATCATTATTATCATCACCATCCTCATAATTTTAATGCTTATTTTCTATGCTTGCATGAACCAGACATAATTCGTTAAGGCAGATTTCTCTGTAACTGGATTCACTTCCTGTCACCAACCCTCACATGTTTCCAAGCAAGGTGATACTTCCCATTGCTAGATATGTTTTTATGGAATTCTGGAAAAAAAACAACACTGCTTGTATGATGGTGACACTCATTTACAAGGAGAGGCACAAACACACCCACACACATACTACCTATATATACATACTTCAATACTGTACTCTTCTCAGTTGAGGAGGCTCGTATTGTGAGTACTTTGTGACCTCACTGTGACTGGTGCCCAGCAAAAAGCACTCAGTACACTTTTCAAAGTGGTTAACATTAGGAAGGACATCCAACTATAGAAGCCAAGCTAAAGGGATGATGATGATGATAGTAATAGCTTGGCCTCAGTCCTCTGATTTAGCAGCTTCTGACAAGCTGCCCCAACAATACCACTATGGAAGATGGGTGTTATATGGTGATATACAGTTGATTTCTAGTAAAGCCTCATGTTGACCAATATCTTTCCAGTGGAATTTGCTAAATGGAAACAGTGCTGAAAGTAATTGTCTACATATGTGTGTGTGTGTGTGTGTATGTGTCATCATCATCAATCATCATCATCGTTTAACATCCGTTTTCTATGCTGGCATTGGTTGGACGGTTCGACTGGGGTCTGGGAAGCCAGGAGGCTGCACCAGGCCCCAATCTGATCTGGCAGTGTTTCTACAGCTGGATGCCCTTCCTAACACCAACCACTCCGAGCTTTACCAGGTGCTCATGAACGACGAATTTTGATAGGTTGAGGCTTTCTGCCAATTCTCGGGTCGTGCAATGTGGGCTATTCCCAATTAATGGCTTGATTTGATCATCATCTGTAGTGAATGGTCTGCCTGATCTCTCTTTATCAATAAGGCTACAATCTCCAGCTTGGAACCTTGTGAACCACTTCTATACAGTTCTTTTGGATAAAGAAACATCACCGTAAACTGCACATATTTCTTTTGTTGCTTGTGAGGCATTTTTCCCTTTACGGAAAAAGAAAAGCATCAAGTGCCAAAATGAACTTTCTTATCTTCCATTTTAAAGGGTTACAAAATTAACACAAGTTATAGGAACATAAACCTTCTTCCATGAAAAGATAGCTTAAACTGTGCTCTAAATGGAGGTGTAGTCAAATCCTATTTTATGAACTCAACCTTGTTCTAAATTAAGTCGAAAGGTAAGCTACTATAAATTGGCATGAACTTTCCGGATAACCCAATATATATATATATATATACATATATATATATATATATATATATATATATATATATATATATATATATATATATATATATATATATGTGTGTGTGTGTGTGTATTTGTATATATGCATGTATGCATATGTGTATATGTATAGACATATGTGTATGTATATATATGTCTGTATGCATGTATATCAACCTTCACTTGTAAGTAGTAATGGCTTGATAGCTCATATCAAGCTTTCAGGAATTCTCTCAGGTGCTTAAGTAGTTGTAAGCAGACATCACACCTTTTAGCACTCTCACCCTTGATTCTGCGATACGTCCAGGATGTGACATCTGATAGGAAAGAATGTTTGCACCAGCATTGGACTTGTACTTTTTTTCTTTTTCTTTTCTTATCGTTCCCCAAAAGATGAGAGGCCAAGTGGGCTTCAGCAATATTTGATCTCAAAGTAAAAAGAACTTAAGCAAAAACTGCCAAGTGTTTCTTCCATGCTCTAACAATCGATAGCTGCGTGTGTCTACATTCATGTGTGTGCGTGCTCATGTGCATTCATGTGTGTGTTTTACACTGATTTTAAAAAGATGGTGCTATGTTTGTTACGTGGTTTATGAATAAAAATAGGAATAGTCATGGATATATGGTTAAAAAGCTTGCTTTGCAACTATGTGCTTTTGTGTCTGGTCCCACCATGTAGTACTTTGGGGAAGTGCCTTCTAATCAGAGTGCATGAACCTATGTGTCTGTGTTTGTCCCTACCAATCACTACTTGACAACTGCTTTTGGGTTGTTTCTGTTCCTATGACTTAGCTGTTCAGCAATAGACCAATAAAATAAGGACCAAAATTTTTTGGGGTTGATTTGTGTGACTAAAACCCTTCAAGACAGTGACCCTGCTTGGTCGCAGTCCAGTGATTAAAATGTGATGAAAAAAGCAAAAATGAAAAGATTAATTAGATACATACCAAACTGAAAGGAAATAATTACTAGGCAGGTAGGTAGGTAGGAAGTAACAGGAAGGTAAACTAAAATCCTTTGTAAACAGTGCTCCAGTCTGACCTCGGTCCAAAGACTAGAATCAACAAAAGAGAAGAAGAATAGGACATCCTTATGCTGAGCAAGAGGATGGCTTCTGATATGTAATTTGGTGGCTCACTGCTCTAATTTCAACAATGCCTATCATCAATGAAAGACGTACTTTCAATTATACTGTGGTTAAGTCCATTCACTATAATCCCGTTCTAATTCTCTCATTCACTCTCTATCTCTCTCTCTCTCTCTCTCTCTCTCTCTCTCTCTCTCTAGCTTTGTAACTGAAGAAAAGGAGCATTGTTGTACACAGCAGAAATAAATCAATATTTATTCTTGCAATTTTGCAGCATATATATATCGTATATATAAATCATATAGCAATTCTATTTTCTCTTATACGTATTCATTGTTCACTTTCTGTAACGAAGAAAAAAGAAATTACAGCTCTGTCTTTTCTCCCCCTCTCTCTCTTTTCTCTTACTTGCTGTCTCAGTCTCTCTCTCTCTCTCTCTCCATCTCTCTCTCACACTTTAGTTCAAGCTTTGCAAGCAATTTGATTAGAGTTAATTTCCCACCAGACAGCTGAAATTGACAGCTTCTGATTGTCATCCCTCTTACAGTTGGCCAGCAAAAATTACAATCGCAGCAACAAGAACATTAACAACATCCTCATCATTAACAAAAATAGATTTAAAAAAATATATATATATATAAACTAAGGAGAAAACAAAAATTATCAAATGGATTGAAAATATTTATTTCAGAATGACAAGTAAATAAATAATGGTAAAAATATGTATCAATAATACAACAGCAACAGAACCATGAAACAAAACAGGCAAACACACACACTATCGCCCCGCTATCTATCTATATATCTATCTATCTATCTATCTATTATATATATATATATATATATATATATATATATATATATATATGCTTACAGTAGCATGTTATTAATGATAATTATTTTATCAAATCTGTAGAGCTGAAAGGTGACAAGTACCCCCAGTGGGATTTGAACGTAAAAATGATGAGGCACCAACAGAAAGCATTGTTATCAGTAAGAATATAATGCATACCATAATTATATGTGGTACATTAGTTAAAGTATAGGCATGGCTGTGTAGTAGGCTATAAGCATGGCTATGTAGTTAAGAAATTTGCTTCATTGTCATGTAGTTTTGTGTTCTGTACCACAGTGCCATCATGGGCGAGTGTTTTCTGTTGTAGCCCAGGCTGACCAAAGCTTTGTGAATGGTTTTGGGTTGACAGAAACTGTACAAATCTGATGAGCGTCCAGCTGTAGAAATTGTTCCAAAACAGACATTGGAGCTTGGTGTAGATCCTAGCCTTATCAGCTTCTGTCAAACAGTCCAACCCATGCCATTAAGAAAAAATGGACGTAAAATGCTGCTGCTGATGATATATAATTGATTAGATAAGTGAGAGAATAGACTGGTGTTTTGTAAATGAGGAGCTTTCAGTGAGCTCTGTTTGATTCTTTAAACATGTGTGTGTGTGTGTGTGCATGCACATGTGCACCTGTATTCATGTCTCCTTGTCTTGACAATAGACCCTCATTGTAAGCAAGTATCACTGCCAAACAAGTGGTACTATTTGCTTGCCTGAAAGTACGTCTGGCTTCTTATGCTTTTCATGCTGAAGGACTACGGCAAACATTATCATGCTTGGAAGTAGCTGAAGGTTGATGACAGGTAGAGGATTCACCTGTAAAAATATCTGCCTTGATGGGTTTTTGTCTGACACATGAAGGTACGGTAGAGTGGACAGGAAAATGATGCTGATACTGATGAGTGGAAAAACGTTTCACTGAGATTATCCTTGTATGTCTGCGTAGACATAATTTGTGGAGGCACGTGGCTTAGTGGTTAAGGTGTCAACATCATGATCGTAAGATTGTGGTTTCGATTCCTGGACCAGACGACGCGTTGTGTTCTTGAGAAAAAAACACTTCCTTTCACGTTGCTCCAGTCCACTCAGCTGGCAAAAATGAGTAACGCTGGGATGGACTGGCGTCCCGTCAAGCTGGAGAACACACACACCATTGAAACCGGGAAACCAGGCCCATGAGCCTGGCTGGGGCTTTAAAAGGGTGCTTTATAATCATTGGTGTAGGAGTGGTTGTGTGGTAAGTATCTTGCTTACCAACCACATGGTTCTGGGTTCAGTCCCACTGCGTGGCACCTTGGGCAAGTGTCTTCTATAGCCTCGGGCCGACCAAAGCCTTGTGAGTAGATTTGGTAGATGGAAACTGAAAGAAGTCGTTGTATATATGTATATATATATATATATATATATATATATGTATATGTTTGTGTGTCTGTGTTTGTCACCCCAACATTGCTTGACAACCGATGCTGGTGTGTTTACATCACCATAACTTGGTGGTTCGGCAAAAGAGACCGATAAAATAAGTACTAGGCTTACAAGGAATGAGTCCTGGGGTCGATTACTCGACTAAAGGCAGTGTTCCAGCATAGCCACGGTCAAATGACTGAAACAAGTAAAAGAGTAAAAGAGTAAACAAAATGTGACTGCAGACACACAAATTACTTCATGACAGAATTCCAAAAGAGTGCCTGTGTGTGCATGTGTATACACATATATATAGACAATATAAACACATACAGCAGTGTGTGTGTTTGTATTTGCGTCCATTTATTAATTCTATTGTATATTTAATTTTATTCACCCGCTTTGGTTGGAACAGTTTTGATTTGCTATTGGTTTATGTTTTTCTTTTCTTTTTTTTTATTTATTTTCTCCTTAATTATCAACATCATCTTCATATGCTATTATTATCATTTATTTATGTATTTATTTATTTATTTGATCACTGATACTTTGATATGATCATCTACACAGTGCAGTATGACTTACAGTACTTGAGCTGCTGTTTGTTGACTTAGACATCACATTGCTATTGTGTGTGAACTTTTGATGTTGTTCTCACACATCATCCAATCTCATATCCTGTATATCAAACAACTGACAGCTATAATGTACTGCTTTATTTTATATCACTTTGATGTCTCTGTCTTTATAATAATCACTACTAAGATTTGAATATATACACACACACACACACACACACACATATATATATATATATATATATATATATATATATATATATATATATATATATATATGTGTGTGTGTGTGTGTGTATATATATATATATATATATATACATATATAATATATATATTAAGCTGTTATCTGTGTCGTTCTTAAAATGCTTGCCATGTGAGGCATCAGTTTTCTATTCTTAGTTTTATCTTAAACTTCATTCTTAACTTTGTTTGGATAACATGAAACAACTAAATATTTTATTCTGGTTTGCAACAATTTGCTTATAATAACGAAAATGCACATATATATGTATATTTTCATACATACATACATACATACATTCATACATGTGCCTGTGTGTGTGTATTGAACAGGTGATCATGGCCATCTGCAATAAGAAATAGTTCAATGTTTATTGTCTTCTTACAACATGGCCAAATGTTACCATCATCATTGCTGTGTCCACTTTTCTGTGCTCTCATGAGTTGGATGGAATTTGTTGAGACATGCCAGTTGCCCTTCCTCTCGTCAACATTCACCTTTTTCCAAGTAAGGTAATAAATGTATCCTTATGACCAGATGTTTTCACAGAAGATTAAAAACAAAAGACATCAATTACATGATGGTGACACTCATTTACTATGATCTCCCAAAGTCAGTGCAAGGAGACAGTAACACACACAAACATATAATGAAAGAAAGAAAATGGAGAATTATGGATTCATAAATAATTTATTTGTATGATATTTTGAAGTTGAAAGTTTTTTTAATTAAAACAATGCAAATAAATTATAAATTATAAAGCCCGAAAAGAAATGGCAGATGCCAAAAACCTACATATGTGTTTCGATTCCTGCTCCCAGGTGATTCGTAATTCTAAGCATTTGGGTAGGGTTATATGCTAAGAATTGGTCATCATTTTCAAGTATATAAGGCAGAATCTCATCAGGGCTTTATGAGTTTATATGAACTTATACAGCAAAGGTTAACATATTTCTTGAAAGGATGCAGATGAATTACTAATAAGTTTAAGAAGTTAGATCATATAATATTATGCGTATGTATTTAGCTAGTGAATTATTGATGTAAGTAAAGATAAAATAAAATAATATATATGATCTAATTTCTTAAACTTATTAGTAATTTGTCTGCATCCTTTCAAGAAATATGTTAATCTTTGTTGTATAAGTTCATATAAGCTCATAAAGCTCTAATGAGATTCTGCCTCTTATAGTTGAAAATGATGACCAATTCTTAACATATAACCCTACCCAAGTGCTTAGTATTATGAATCACCTAAGGGCAGGAATCAAAACATATATGTAGGTTTTTGATGTCTGCCATTTCTTTTCGAGTTTTATAATTTATAATTTATTCGTATTGGTTTTATAAAAAAAAAACTTTTCGGCCTCATAATATCATACAAATAAATTATTTACACATCCATAATTTCTTTCTCTATTTTCTTTCTTTCATTATTAACAATGTGTATTACTATGATAATCCCTAACATATTGTTGAGACTTTCTCCTTATATGATAGTGATTAACCAGTGAAAGTTTTGGATTATTTAATTCCTAATGAGGACCTGACATCCTCAAATTGACTATATATATATATATATATATATATATACACAATTGGTTTCTTTCAGTTTTCAACTGTCAAATCCACTCGCAAGGTTTTGGTTGACTCAGGGCTATAATAGTAGTCACTTGCCCAAGGTACCATGCTATGGGTCTGAACCTGAAAAATATGGTTGGGAAACAAACTTTTTGCTACACAGGTATTCCATCAGTTGTACACATGTACACATATAGTTCACAGTTTGTGAAAATGTGCTGTAATATAAATTTGTGCGTGTCTATCTGCTCCCGACTCTCACAAAACCTGTTCACATGCATATATTATTATATGATTTTGTCATGTGTTGAATGCAGTGTACTGGGGCCTGTCTTACATGTATGTAGTCATATGTGCGTGTATGTATGTATCTATGTATGTAAAACCAGGGTTTTCAAAACTTGATACTACTGCTTTTATGTTATAGCCTCAAGCAATTTATTTGGATTTCCTTCCTGTGGTTTGTTTGGCTGATTTCCTGGAAGAGTTAGTTGTATAAATGCTTCCAGCTGTGTTCTGGCAATATGTAGATGTAATAAATGAATAAATAAATAAAGGCTGATATAAAGCTTAAAAAAAAATTTTGAAAGTAACAAAACCAAGCAAAAACTGGCTAAAGGGAAGTGCCATTTGATGAAAACCACTTGGCTTATTTGTCTAAGGATCTGAAATTCATGTAACTTCAAATGCCATGGGCAGACACGAGCACTGCCAATTTGAGTGCAGAACTTCTGTGACAAAAAGAAAGTTTATTGTTTAGGATAGCTGTAATTAAAATCACCCAGTGCTATCCTAAACATCAAATAGTTTACTTTGTGCCGAAAAACTTTTCTTGAAATGTCAGTACCTATATCTACACCATGAACATAATTTTAGTCAATGATGTTTATTTTTTTTTTCTCGCATCACAACTGACTAATAGTTTCCTTGGATTTTGGTGTTTATACAATTGTATAAACATTTTTATCTTCTTAATATATAAAGTATATGCATGTAGTTCTAAGTTGAAGGCCACAGTTTTATTGCTAGATAGCTGAAGTTTTGTACAGAGACATATATTTTCAATGAGGCCATACTCTCTTTGCTGCTTTATCACATGCATATTGTAAACAAATGTCTCTTTCACACAAATGGTGTTAGTTTGCAGTTTTCTGTGAAAACATGTCCAACTGGGGAAATTTTATCTTAGTTGAGAACAGGTGAGGACAGTGGCTAGAAAGGGGTCTGGCTACAATAGAGAACTTGCCTCACCAAATTTCTTAACCACAAAAGCATAGATGAATCTATGTTATATTATGGTAGTGGTGGTGCTTGTAGTACTGGTACACCACCACTGCCAGTGACGGTGACAATTTTACTGCAATATTTTATGAATTTCAGCTTGAACCAAATTCCAAATATCTTGAATGCAACACTTCTGAGTGAATCACCATTCCCTGACCATCTGAAGAATCTCTTTTTTTTTTTTTAATCACTTAATCCAAAATACCATGAACCTCTGTGATTGTATTTATCTGAGAAGTAAATATATCTCATAGAAGATCTGGTTCTATATTTTTGTGGCAAGACCTTCGAACATTGGGCCTCACCGAGGCGATGACTACTCACCGAGACCTTTGGAAATGTGCTGTGCGTGAGAAGACCGGCAAGCCAAGTGAGATCGTTGCCAGTGCCCCTGGACTGGCTCTTGTGCAGGTGGCACATAAGATGTACCATCCTGAGCGTGACCGTTGCCAGTACCGCCTGACTGGCCTTGTAGGGTTTTCGAGCGAGATCGTTGCCAGTGCCCCTGGACTGGCTCTTGTGCGGGTGGCACATAAAAGACACCATTTCGAGCGTGGCTGTTTTCGTGCGGGTGACACGTAAAAGCACCCACTACACTCTCTGAGTGGTTGGCGTTAGGAAGGGCATCCAGCTGTAGAAACTCTGCCAAATTAGATTGGAGCCTGGTGTTGCCATCCGGTTGCACCAGTCCTCAGTCAAATCGTCCAACCTATGCTAGCATGGAAAGCGGACGTTAAACGATGATGATGATGATGATGATGATATATCAGTAACATATGTTCTTATTTGTAATTAGTCTCCAATTAAGTTTCATCGATTACCCTCATGCCATTTTTAACTCTAAACGTTCCAGCATTCAAGTTGAACTGGCTGCAATTGTCCACCAAGCAACCTCTATGCAATCACACTATTTAATAGAATAATAGCAAAATGTAGATGTGTAGATAGAATCATATGTATGTTCTAATTATCATTTTATAGTACCTCCCTATCTTGACTGGAGCTTCATAGATGGTGCCAATAATATGCAGCTATATGCCTCTGCAAATTGATGTGTGCATCTCTTCATATAATACATATATAATGATGATGAGGAAATATATTTTTAAGAAAATGTGTGTGTACATGAACACACACACACACACACACAAACACACATATATGTATACATACATATATATGTATACATACATATATACACACACATACACACACATAAATATATATATGGTCACACACTCTCTCACACACATGTATATCAGTGAGTATATGTATTTATTAAGATTGTACAACAGTATCCATTTAAATGATTACATATCTATATGCATCTGTTTTGCTATTAACATTTCTCTCTCTCTCTCTCTCTCTCTCAATCGCACACACACACACACACACACACAACCACACGTGTACAAGCATATACTTAACTAATTTTCTGCTTTCCAGAAGAAAGAACACATTTCCAGATTCCACGAATAGATCAGATGATGCATATAACTAGCTGTGAACACACACTTTCACAAAGAAAAATATATAAAACTTTATCCATCCACAACCTCTACACCACGTATAATATATATATACATTCATACACACACACACACACATATATATATATTGAACATCCATTCACATTCATATTCTCATATACATACATAAAGATACACCACTGTTCACGCACACATTCCAAGAACACAATGTTTTATATATATATATATATATATATATATATATATATAGTATATGAATATATTTAGGTGGATAGATTTAGATGCAGATATAAATATGTATACACATATATACATACATATAAACAATACATATATACGTACATATGTATAAAGAAACATATTATATATACATACAGATACCTGTACATTCCGATTTACACGACTCTGTACACCCATACATACACATACACTTACACAAATCTCTATCTACTCAAGCACGTATTTCTAAACCTAGCTCTTGCAATTGCCTCTTGAACCAGCCGAAGGGCCTGCTACAGATTTCATGCCATTAGCAGCTAGTACTGGAATTAGCAGCTCGATTGCTGAACATCACCTAAATGCATTAGCTTCTTTAAGGTGCTGTACCACCACCTAGGGACCTACCAACTGCCTTGCTTGATAGAAATGGAAATGGCTTACTTGCAAATAGCATGATGAACAAGTATTGGCACATACCAACATATATGTGTATGCGTGTGCGTGTGTGGGTGGGTGTGTATATGTGTGTGTGTGTGTATATATATATATATATATATGTATATATGTATATATATATGCATGCATTCATATATGTATATGTATATATATATATATATATATATATATATATATATATATATATATATATATGCATGCATGCATGCACACACGTATATATTTTTATATTTTATATATATTTATAGATTTTATTTACATATTATTGTTGATGTTTATATCTCCAGGCGCTATTACCTACTTTACTTTATTCTGCAAGAATAAAAAAAAAAGATGTAAATCGACATCATTTAAATGTATCACAGTGTGATGTAATGTGTTGTGATGGGTCTAGATCGGTGAGGTGCAGGAGGTGGTGTCAGTGTAATGGTGGACGGGCATATGAATAAAAGTATAAAGGTAAAAAGCAAGAATACTTTTCCCGCTCTACCCTCTCCCAGTAAGAGGAGGTGTGAATTATTATTTAACTAAAATCTTGCTCGCGGATTTTCGGTTTTCATCACACCTCTGCTCAAACTATGCCTTGCCATGCTTTTTTTTTTGTTGCTTTTTGGCTTTTTTTTTTTGTTTCTTTGTAAGCCTCATCTCTTCCCCTTATAATTTGTAACTTGTCTTTGTAATATTCCCCTCAAATATTATTCCTCTGGCAAATAAAAGGCTTCTGAGGATTGGCAGGGTTGTTAGAGCATTATGAAAACATGCTTTGTAGTATTTATTCTAGCTCTTTGCCTTCTGTGCTTAAATACTGCCCAAGTCAACTCTGCTTTTATCAGTCAGCCATCAACAAAACAAGGTACCACTCAAGCACTGAGGTTCACTGCTACTTACTAACCTCTTCTCTCAAAAATCTTTTTGCCTTGGGCCTAAATTAGAAATAGTTATTGTTGTAAATAAGACGTTGGAATCTATATGTTTGCTCTGTGTGTGTGCGCACACACCTTCACCTACTATTTTCATATACTGAAGTTAAAGGTATTGGGTTTTGGTTTTTTGGCAATGTTAAGAATTCTGGCTGCATGGATGATATGATGGCTAGTTGTATGATTGACAGTACAATGGCATGGGTTAGAGTAATATAGGACCGATCAGATATTTGCTATGAGCATTTCACTTTTGCACTACGTCTCTACTTAGTATTGCTGTGCCCTAACCAGCTTGGATATTGGATATCTCCACTAAACACACACACACTCAAATATATGTGTGGAGGTGAGTTAATATACTCAAAGGAAGCTAGGAATTCTATGATGAATCATCTATAGGAACTGCTGTTAGCTTATTATCATTGCCATTGTTGTCATCATCTCACTCACATTGCTGTCTTTAGCCATGAACTTCACTACTGTCATCATAATCGTCATACATTGCTGCCTTTAGCCATTACGATCATCACTATCTTTCATGTTGTCATCATCATTATTTATTGTCTCAATGATCACCATCATTATTTATTGTCTCAATGATCATCATCATCATTATTATCAGGATACTCATATTACTATCTCTATTATGTAGGTACCACTGTAATCTGGTTATCATTGCCATCAACATCATTGTTATCAACATTATCATCACCATCATCATTACCACTGTCATCGCCATCACCTGCAGTAATGCCACTATCTTCAGAATTCTTCACCTCTTCATCATGTTTCCTTCTTTGAGGTTAGTTTAACTCTGTCAAAGTTTGACTGATCAAAGCCTGATAAAGTGGCACCATCAGCTGTAGTAGCAATGACAACTACAGACATACAATTAAAAAAACAAAACAATGTGATATACTCCCTTCTTTATGTATTAGGTCATTTGACCTGATGAACTATTCCTCATGGTTCTGTGGTTAAAAAGCATACTTTGCACCTACATGGTTTCATATTCAGTCGCACTGCATGATACCTTGAGCTATTGTCTTCTGTTATAGCCTTGGCACAACTAACGCCTTGTGAGCAAAATTTATGGAAGGAGATTGTGTGAAAGCCTGCCTTAGATGTGTGTGTTTGTATGTCTGTACATGTGTCTGTGTCGTGTCCCCCCAACTTCACAACCCCAGTTGGTTTATGTCTCTTACTTAGAAGTTCAGCAAAAGAGACTGACAGGATAAATATCAGACTTAAAATATAAGTACCAGGTCAATTTGTTTTGACTGAAACAACGAGTAGAAGATAAAAGATAAAAAGTAAAACAATATATGGAGTTAAATGAATCATCGATAATGTGGTCTCAGAACTATGATGTATTGAATAAAAAGAATGGACAGTCACAGCTTGAACATTATTTCATTTTTATTCAGACATATATCTAAGACTACCACATTTAATGTGTCTTCTTTTTATTTTTAACGATAGGTTGTATGGTTAAGAATTTTGTTTTGCAAACACATTTATAGGTTCAGTCCCACTGATTAAACCTTGTAAGAGGCCCTTCTCTTACACCCTGGGCCAACCATTCTGGTCAGCAAGAACTGGAAAAAATTGAATCATTTGTGTTTCCTTTTCTGAACATTACACACATATTGAAAGCAAGAGTTACCATCTTACAAGCAGTGCCACTTGTTTGAAATCTTCTGTGAAAACATGTTTGAAAGTCATGAGGAAAAATTGCCTTGTTTGGAAACGGGTGAGGGTTGTTGATAGGAAGTACATCTGAGTGTAGAAAATCTGCCTCAACAATTTCTGTCTGATTCATGCTGGCATGGTAAAAGTGGACGTTGTTATTGTTGTTGCTTTTGCTGCAGAGGATGAGGAGGAGGACTGTAGAGCTTGATATGGAGGAATTTTTTGCTTGTATTTCTAGCATGTTGAGCAACCACGTAAGAAATCCATCACTGGTTCAATCACATCACTGAAATCTCATAGCTACAGGATAATATGCAATAATTTTATAATTATGCAAATAAATACACTGAACTGCAAAAGAAACATGATTTTTTTCAAATATCATTTTTATATGGTAAATTCTGAAAATGATGTAAGTAAATATTCCAAGACATGCTGGTTTGTGGCTGAGACCCTGATTGCAGGTAATCTTTCAACTTTCCCTAAAACAAGACGCCAATACGTAGTTGTGTTGAATGCCATGGGTGGCAGTTGCAACCAATTGTCATGGAAACTGAAATGCATGTGCATCTCGTGGAGGTCATGCATATAAAACTCAACTCGAACCATGTTCCTGGCATTTGTAATTTGGACGCATCAGGTATGACCCGATTTTCTGTAGCGCAGAGAGAACAAACTATTGGCTGATTGCAAGCAGGGCAGCGTGCCCTGGTTGATGCGAAAGCTTACAATGCCCATGCCAGCACCATCTATTGCCTGCAACAGCGATACAATAACACCAGCAGCACTGCAGAAAGCGCCCCCAGGGGACCACGCCCAGGCAGGACCACTTCATCCACCTGCAACACCTCTGTGATTGCTTCAAACCGACCAGCATGACAACTCATGAGACCATTGGCACTGGACAGTAACCCATCAGCGACAAGATGGTATGACGTCAGCTGGCTGCGAACAACCTGCATTGCCATCATCCTGCTTGAGGACCTGTCCTCACTGCTCACTACCATCAGGCAGGACTACAATGGGCTACACAGCACCAACATTGACAGCATCAACAATGGAGGTTGATAGTCTTCTCTGACAAGAGCCGGTACTGCATTTCCACCTCGGATGGCAGAGTGGGGATGTGGTATAGGAAGGGTGAATGCTACAAGACACATGTGTCATGGAGACGTGGGGTGGCCAAAGCATCATGATTTGGGGTGCTATAGGCCTGAATCAGAGAACTGGGCCTCATGTGTTCCAAAATGTTTGTTCAGGCAGAAGGAATGGCATCACAGTGCAGCACTATATTGACCAGATCCTAAAACCACACATTGTGCCCTTCTTCATGTGTTCCGGCAGGACAATGTTCCCTCCCACACAGCCAAGGTCACCATGGACTTCCTGCATCAACATAACCTCAAAACCATGCCATGGCTGGCTCTCAGTGTCTGGATTTGAACCCAATTAAACACCTGTGGGATGAAATCCAGAGGTGGTTGAACCAGGTGGTCCCATAGCTGACAACTCAGGGTGTGGGCAGAAGTGCCAATGACTTTTGTGAACTGCCTCAAGCACCCCATGTACTGATGGTGTACAGCTGTTTTGAACACCCAGGGAGGGCATACATGGTATTGAACATGTCAAACCCTACAATCTCGATGTGCTGGATCCACCCACTACCAGAACACATGACAACAACCCATAGACTATGGTCAAAGTGCATTCAAAAAACTGACTTTATCATAATGAAATTAAAACCTATTTCACAGCCACACACATCTCGCATTTCTTTTTCCGGTTCTGTGGTAAGCATTACATTTGGCATAGTCATATTTTACCCTTTAGCATTCAGATTACTATGTTGTTAGGGCAGGGTGAAGGAGACTGAGGACTGATGGAAGGAATAACGATGCAGAAGTGAGATATTGATGAAAATTTTGAGATGTATAAACATAACCAACATGATACCTACTTGATAAATCTAGCATGAATTACAAGTCTAATGCATTACCTACTGCACTCCAAAATGCCAATGAAGCAGCCTATGGTCTTTTAGTCGGCTTGAAATAGCTAACTAATTTCCCTCAGATTAAACTTTGCTATCTTTCCTAATATGACTGTAGGACACATTTAACAATGTGGTCTAGATACACATTGTTTGAAATAAAAAAAATTAAAAAATCGTAAAACCTTATCATGCATCTGTTTGACCATTGCTCACCTGAAGTTAAATAACAAAACAGCTTTAGATAAATCCACTGATGCTATTGGTAATGAAGACAGTGATGCGTCTGTATGATGCTGTTGTTGTGATTGTTTAGCCTTTTGTGTGTCTTGATCCAGTAGACCTGTGATCAAAAGTATTCCACCCATTAACCTCCTGTCTTCTCCCTATATGTTCATGGAATCTAGAGCTGTCTCATCCGATGTGTCTTTCTCTGAGACAATATATGATTTAAAGGTGATTTAGCTACTATTTTTAATCAGTTGAATATCCAGATAGAGGTTCTCAAAAATATATATTTGAGTGTGTGTGTGTGTGTGTCTGTCTGTCTGTCTGATTTTATCTGTCTATTTACCTTAATTGCAAACAAACCATTCTATGAAATATATATATATATATGTATATATATATATATATATATATATATATATATATATATATAAATATATAAAGAAATTCAATAAATAGGTTTTATATTTTTCTTGTATCTTAGATTATCTCAATAAATCTGTTGTATCTGAAATAAAAATAAAACCAAGCAACAAAAAAAAAATGAACAAAATAAACGAAGTAAGTAAATCATTGAAATTACCATAACCACCACCACCATCACTGCTACTCACATACCCAACCAATGTACCCTCCTAATTGATAATCAAACTACAGACTGCAGAATATATGGTTCAATAAATAGATATCTTGTGTCTTTTTTGTTTGTTTGTTCCATTTTTGTTTCTTTCTCTGGTGTTTTCTAAAGAAATCTAGGCCATCCTTTCTGTAAGATAATTTATAGGGCTTTTTTTTCTCAGTTCACTATGTGTGTGTGTGTGTGTGTGTGTGTGTGTGTGTGTGTGTGTGTGTGTGTATGAGTGTGTATGTATAAGTGTGTGTATATGTGTGTGTGTGTATCCTTGCTATCATGTTTTGTCTTTTTAAATAAGTATCTGGAAGTTTCTACATCAGCATTTAGTCCTGCATGACACTAAAACTTAACATACATACACACTCACAAGCATTTTATAGGCACACATCCATTAGAGGAGGTTCATACATGTGTATATGCACACACACATACATACATACATACATATATATATACATATATATATGTATGTATATATATGTATGTATATTTATATGTATGTATGTAAGTAACTGTATGTATGTATCTGCCTATCTATCTGTCTACATGTGCACTCGTGTGTATATTTATGAATATATGTATGTCATAAACACTCATAAAACTGTAAATTCATATTCTCATGGGCATATGCAAGCCTAAGTATTCACGAAGGAATAAAACATATGTGCATGCATACACTTGAATACGCACACACACACACACACATGCACCCATGATCACACATATATGCAAATGCACAAATACACATGCACACACACACACACATATATTTGAACAAACACTTCCATTTACACCCACAACACTCTCTTTCCCTTACACTCAAACATACATATATGCACATGTACTTAAACACATTCTTCCAATTATATACACGCTTGCACTTACACACCGAAATGGAAGATTTGCTCAGAAATGCTGACTTGCACACACATACTTATACACATAGAAACAAAAACACATGCACATGCATACGCTTATTTTAACATAACTACAAAAACAGGCATATGAACACACATGCGTGCACACACACACACACACACACACACACACACACACACGTACAAGCATTTATGAGTTGAAGGAAAACAAATATGAATCTGCCTTGAAAACAAAACATGAACAATAAACATATAAACATGATTTTATTTATGAATACACTTAGTATAAAAACAGGAAGAAAAGCACACCCACCCACACACAAATCAACCACACATATAGATGCTCACACAAACGCACATATACATATGTAGTGTTGAATATATTAATTTATTGTATGAGTTTAACATGTCTATTGATAGTAGAAATAAAAGCTGTTCAGCAGAATAACAATGATAATATGGTTATAGGGAAAAAAAACTGTTGCTCTGGACATATGGATTGAAGTGGGTGTATACATACATGCTCATATACACATACACTAATGGAAGGATATGGTACTCAATACATAACATAGAGTCAGTTACAACAATGACAACAGTAGACGAAGTGGGTTTTCAACAGTTGTTTATTCCAAGTTTCACACTACTACTTAGCAAAACTATTATACATATATGATGACTGCAACACGGTTTCAAGTAACATTATCGCTTGATTATTCTCTGTTAAAACAGTACAGATATGGTAATGATGGGTGCCTCTTGTAGAGGCATTACGACCTACACTGACACCTGTCTCCATTCCATCATGGAAGTTTTCTCTGAGTGTTTTTTTTTTTGGCTACAGCCAAGCGTAATTAGTTTGTAAGGCAGAATAGATATTCCTGAAGTATTTTAAAGTGAGGAAAGGTCTTCCACTGAACCTGTCCCACTCTCTAAACAACATAAGCATTTTCCCAAGAAGGTAAAGTAGTCCAGATCATTTGATGCCAACTCTTTCTAAAGAGATACCTAAACAATGACAGGAGTTTTTCACTATCAGTTGTTGGATGGCCATTGATTCTATCTATTCTTTGACAGGTTTTGTGTCCAGCAAATACCACCTTCCAGCAGGTTTGTTAAGGTTACCAGTTTAATCACTGCTAACCCTACCATGTGATAGGTTGCACTGGGTTACATGTTAACAATAACACTAAAAGCAACATCACACACTACTACTACTGAGAATCAAAGCAATCCACCCTTAGCATGTCCCAGCTGCCTCAGCTCTGAACACACAAAAGCCATGTTCACATTCAAGTGTGTGAAGAATGGGTGTATGCATTGTTTCATGTTATTTCTATTTAATGTTCACTTTTCCATGCTTGTTTGGGTCAGACAAAATTTATGGTGGTAGATTTTTGTACAGCTGGATGCCTTTCTGTTGCTAATCCCTATTTCCGGGCAAGGTAATATTTCCAGAGGCCAGGAAAGTTTTCCATAAACACCATAACTTGTGTAATGGTGATGCTTGTTAACAAATGTAATGTGCCAAGACGAGAATGCACACATGGACATGCATATATCATCATCATCGTTTAACACACATTTTCCATGCTGGCATTGGTTAGACAGTTTGACAGGAGCTGGCCAGCCAGAGGAGCTGTCCAGACTCCAAATTCTCTGTTGTGACATGGTTTCTACAGCTTGATGCCCTTGCTAATATCAACCTCTTTACTGAGTCTGCTTGGTGCTTTTTTTCATGCCACCAGCATGGATGCATTTACACAACATCAACACAAGTGCATTTTATGTGATGCCAGCACCTGCAAAGTACGAGTCTGTATGTATAGATGACAGTGATTTTACATGGCTTGATGCATCTTATCGTTATGATGTGGGTATACACATCTGATGTAAAATGGTATTACACAGATAAGTAGTTGGTTGTGGTTATCTAGAAATAACCTATCGCAGAAATAAATGTTAACACAGAATGCATTCCGTACTACTCAGACATAGGTATGATACTCAGCATTTACAGTTACAACTACTGACTGTTAAACCAACTCACATTGAGTAAACATGGTCGAACTAACACCCGTCAACTTACTCTCCTGACAATTCTCTCAGTTCTTATTTATTGCAATTGGTCAGTCCACATTCATTCATGTGGGGGTATTCAAGATACTCCCATAACATTTCTATATATATGTGTGTGTGTGTGTGTGTTGAGCTTCTTTCTGTTTTCATGTACTAAATCTATTAAGGTTTTGGTTGGATCAGGTCTATAATAGAAGATACTTGCCAAGGGTGAAACATAGTGGAACTGAGCCTGAGACCACATGGTCGGGAAGCAGGCTTCTCAAGCTGCACCTATGTATATGTAGGTATATACATATACAGGAGTAGTTGTAAGGTCCTGAGAGTTACATAGATTGATGTATGTATATTCCTAAATATTTAAATATAGGCACATAGATATGTAAATATGTAGATAGAGTAACATTAAACAGATAACATAGTTGCATTATAAAAGGATGTGTGTGTGTGTGTGTGTGTGTGTGCGCATGCATCTGCCAGTCTGCAAATTGACAAACAGTAATGTACAACTGTACTGTTAAGTGTGTATGTTTATACATAGTAGGTACACAAAGAGTTGATATCTAAACAGATAGAAAGATGGATATACTTAGATTAACACATATATAAAGTGATGCATAACTGGATAGTCAGGTGTATAAATGTGTAATTATGGAGATAGAGAGATAGATATATACATGGCAGAAAACTTTGATGAATAGATAGATGGACTTGTGAACACAGTCAGATAAATATCTTGTTAGCTGATAGCTAGATGGATAGATTGTTTTCTAAGACGGTAGATAAATATACAACCTGATACATAAGGCAAAGTAGATAGTGAAAGGAATATGTATAATTGACTGATTAGATATAGTCATCTTGATAGATGTATAGGGTTGGAAGAGAGACTGACCAGCTACAAGGGAGGAGAGGAGAACCATAGTGAAGATCATCATCATCCATCATTAGGATGTTTGTTTACAAGAAATCTAAGCTTAGTACAATAAATAATTAAGAAATGCAAACCTGTGATAGACCTAACCCTACCAGCAATGATGATGCATTTGCCAGCATGTATACATACATATGTGCATACATGCACACACACACGCATGCGCACACCCATATTTATACACACATAGGAGTGTAAAGAGAGTCGGTGAATCTACAGTAGCAGCAGCAGTGTCACAAACTGTATGAATATCAATACAGCACACAACAAACAATAAAGCAACAATATCAACATTAATAACAACTATCACCTTGAGAAAAAACAAAATCAAAAGCAAGAAAACATAATGCAACTGAAACTAAATAGATAGATAAGTAAATAAATAAATAAACAAGTAAATAAATAAAGTTAAATGAAAGAAAGGAAGGAGGAGAGAATGAATGGAGAAGATTAAAGTAAGATAGTAAAAAAAAAAAAGTTGAAGCTTGTGAAGAAGAGCAAAGTGAAAGTAAATTCAACAATGTATTATTGTGTGTTAAAAAGCATTTGTTAAGTTGGACCATTTTCAACTCACTGACAGGAGAGTGGTTTTAGGCAAATGATTGCAATGAAAGATGTAATCAATATTAAAAGCTTTTTCCATTTGGACTCTTTGTTTAAAAAAAAAAAAGCTACATGTAAAAGAAAAAAAATAATATAAAAACAGTTAAAAGACAAGAAAAAGAAATGTTAGTCTGTATACATGTGTGTATGTATATATATATGTGTGTGTGTGTGTGTGTATGTATATATATATATATATATATATATGTTGCACACAGATATGCATACCTACTCATGCACACATGCACATTCCTGTATAAACACATGCAAATTAATACATAGATAAAAATGTACATATGCGTGTGAATATATGCGATGAATTTTTTTACACAAGAAATACACTGAAGAATTTTTGTCTGTACCTGTGTGTACATGTTTGTAGGAATATGCAAACATGTGGGTGCATATCTATGCATGTATGTGTAAGCATACACACTCACACACACTCTTTGTCACAGTAGCAATTACTATCCTTGAAAGTATGCTTTTACTCTCTCTCTCTCTCTCTCTCTTTCTCTCTCTCCCTCTCTCTCATGTAATTCTGCAACATTGTCTATTACTAGGTACAGGCTCACATACACACATATGCATATACACCCATGCACACTAATTAAATTACTAATCTCCTCATAAAAAAAATGGTATAAAAAATAATCTTTTCTGTAGTTTGTTGGTTTTAGATCTTCCACCACTTACAAAGGATTATGTTCAGAGCAATTAAGGTTCTTTGTGTAGAAAAGCGATATGGGGTAGGGGGGGATGATGTTTGTGTATATATTGATGTATATATGCACATACGTGTGTGTGTGTGTGTGCATATATATGTAATTTTGTTTCTCTGATGGCAATAGATACATGAAAAAGAAAAAGGAGATATTTCATGTATTCATATGTTTTATTGATCCTCACCTACTACTACTACTACTACTACTACTACTACTACTACTACTACTACTACTACTACTACTACTGTCTTTCTGAGTTCAGACTCCACCAAGATCAACATTGTCTTTCATCCTTTTGGAGTTGATAAGTGAAGTATTTGTCAAGCACTGGGGTTGATTGTAGTGACTAACACCCATTTCATTAAAACTGCTAGATTTGTACCCTACCAGGGTTGACCTTGTTTTCCATCCTTTTGAGGGTCAATAACATAAGTACCAGTTGAACACTGGAATTGATTGTAATCAAGTAGCTGCTCCCTGAACTTGCTGGTCTTGTTCTAAAATTTGAAACCATTATTCTTATACTGTTATTATTCCACTGAGGGTTGACTTTGCCTTTCATCCTTTCTGAGTCAATAAGATAACTACCAGTCAAGCAGTGGAGTTGATGTAATCAACTAACTGTTCCCCTGAAAATTGCTGGCCTTGTGCCAAAATTCGAAGCCCGTGTTTGAAAGTGGCAAGCTGACAGAATTGTTAACACTCTGGGAAAAATGCTTAGCTACATTTCGTCCATCATCACATTCTGCTGAGATTGACTTTGCCTTTCTTCCTTTTGCGGTCAGTAAAAGAAGTACCAGTTGAAAATGGGATCATTGTTATCAACTGTCCTCTCTCCTAAATTTTCAGGCCTAGTGCCTATAATAGAAAGGAAGGGCATCCAGCTGTAGAAACTCTGCCAAATCAGATTGGAGCCTGGTGTAGCCATCTGGTTTCACCAGTCTTTAGTCAAATTGTCCAACCCATGTTAGCATGGAAAGCGGACGTTAAACGACAATGATGATGATTATTATTATTATTATTATTATTATTATTATTATCATTACACCCGGCAAAATGCTTAGTGATATTTCATCTGCTGCTACATTTTGAGTTCAAATTCTACCAAGGTTGACTTTGCTTTTCAGGGGTTGATAAATCAAGTACCAGTGGAACACTGGGGTTGATGTAATCAACTAGTCCCCTCTCCCAAATTCCAGGCCTTGTTTCCTTTAATTGAAAGGATTATTATTGTTATTATTATTATTATTATTATTATTCAAAAGGCATAAAGAAAATGAAGCACAAGAAAACAACAGAGAACAAGCAACACAATCGCCTTTACGCATGTAAATAATTATTTCTAGACATACGCGGTACAATATAGATGCATGAAAACTCCAAATTCTTTATCTTGGACTAGGTCCATGGTGTCAATAATTGTTATAAGAGAAATCTATGCAAGCTGATATGGAAGTAGTGATGCAGATAAACATAATTAGGCATAACACACACACACACACACACACACACACACACACACACACACATATATATATATATATATATACATACATACATACATATACTTATATAGATACACACACACACACACACACACACACACACATATATATAAATATAGATACTTGTAACAGCATGTATTCATAAAAATAAACATATATATTCTCTTCATCATATTCTGTATTTTATCTCCTCTATATAAATAGATTTGTGTATGTTTCTGTGTGTGTGTGTGTGTATATATATATCTATATATATAGATAGATAGATACATACATACATACACACACATGCATATGTGATGTATGTATGAATGTATGCATGCATATTTGAGTGTATGTTATGCCTAATTGTGTTTTATGTACATCTCTCTCTCTCTCTGTATATATATATATATATATATATATATATATATATATATATATTATTTATTTACTCTATCTCATTGTGTAATGTGTCTCATTCCTCCTTTCTGCTTATACTAGATGTAAATTTTTTATGTTGCTTATTAATTGTTCATTTCTTTTAATCCTTATTCCAATGAAATAAATGATTATCATTATTTTCCCCCAATATTCTATACGCTGTTGTTTATATCTCTATCTACTTTGAATTCAACTGTTAAAAACGATTAATTTCATATCTCTTGAAATTACTAAAACTATTATGCTGTTAACAACATACAATTCTCACTAGTGAGAACAAAGCCTTTAAAATTAATGAAGAAAATTCGAAGTGTTGTTTGAGTATAATGGTAGCACATCTGTTACGTTTATAGATGTGTGTTTAAATACCATGGGGAACGTTGAATTAGTTTTTTTCCAAAGGGCTTTTTAACCCAATATTCTGAATGGTGTTATTTGTAGCTTTATCTACTTCAAGTTCCACCATCAAAAATTTCAAGGTTGAGAAGCCAAGTATTTGTCAAATACTGGGGGTGATGGTAGTGTCTAACCCCAATTCATTAAAACTGCTGGTTTTGTACCCCACCAGGGTCAACTTTGCTTTCCATTCTTTTAGGGGTTGATAACATAAGTAGGAATTGAGCACTGAGGGTTGGTGTAATTGACTTACCACTTCCCCTGAACTTGCTGGCCTTGTGCTATAATCTGAAACCGTTATATGGGTGGGTAGATATAGAAGATGTATGTATGTTGATGTATGAAAGTGCAGAGATGAAACAGAAATGATATGAAAATGAAACAGCAGAATTAGATTTCAGATTGGCCAAAACTAAAAATAGTTATTAGGGCAGAAAAAGACACAGATTAACAAAAGATGTGAAGGAATAGAAAGAAGTCACTGAGTAAATAACTTCAAGAAAGCATAACTGACAGTTAGGGGCCTAACCACAAAATGGCTGCCTAAATGTTATAGCTGTCAAAGATATAAAGATAGTAATCTACTAAATGAAGTGACTGATAGGCAGAGAGAAGACTGAGGGACTTCACAGCCATAAAGCAGAAGTAGACAGAAAGGAATTTGCTTTTAATATACAGCAATAGCTAGAAATCAGTGAGTTAGAAGTTACACAAGCAATTAAGAAGCAAAAATGTGATATATCACCTGGAACCCATAATAACATGAATGCAGAACTGTTAAAGAATGGAGGTAGATATCTCACCGAGATTCTTTGTAAAATTTGTAATGGTGTTTTACGGACTGGAGAATGTATTATGTTCTTGAGTAAATGGACAGAATCAATTGTTGTATTTACTGCCAAAGATGGGAAATGCCAAAAGTACCAAAACAAAAACAAGCCATATGATTTGTTTAATTGGCCATCCAAATAAAAGTTTGAGAGATATGATGCTTTATTTGCTTAAATGAAAACCAATAATATAAACTGAGTCAATAAAAATACAGGCTGGATTACAAGAAGGAGTAAGCAATGTCATGCAGATTTGCAATGATAATATTCACGGAGAAAAAATAATTACTTGGGAATACCAGTTAGACATTTATTGTAACTCCCATGTGTGGCATGGAACACTATATCTATTTAAGGGGAAAATATATCAGCTTTTTTTTTGTGTGTGTGTGTGTTATCATTCAATGGGAAGAGAGTTGCCCATGTCCTTGTACAGAGCCTCAATGACTGGTGGAAGGGAATGAAGAATGTTTTTCCTGAAATTGGAGACCTGGCCCGAATGCTTGCAAGAGGGAAGATTTGACTAAAAGCACTTAAGGTGCCTGATCATAGAATTGAATCAAACAACATTATGTCTTCCACTGGAATGGGCTACTGTGGGATTTGGATTCAGAACAGACATGATAAGGCATTCTTATCCAATGTTGTGACAACTCTATGTCAATTAGCTACTGTTTTCTCATAGTAAATATTCTTATACTGTTAATTGAATATGCAAAAAGTAAAAAGTGTCTGGTGTGGATTGGAAAAATCTGGTACAGGTGTCGTTAAGAAGTTAGCTTTGTAACTACATAGTTTTGGGTTCAGTCCCACTGTGCAGTACCCTGGGCAAGTACTTTCTACTATAACCCCAGGTTCTTCATTGCTTTTTAAGCTAATTTGCTTGGCAGAAACTGTGTAGAAGCTTTCCATATGTATATGTTCTGGCTTTAAGGGTATTGGCAAAGGCCTAGTTGGATGCCCAATCTTGAAAGTTCTTTTAAAGTGCTTAGAAAAACTGAAGGATTGCTGTGTGAATCTGAGAGGGGAATATGTTGAATAAAATCATAATTAACTGATCCTCCTGTATTTTCTTTTACCCAAAGACAGAAACTGTTCAGCACCCCTTGTATGTATGTAGGTGTATATCTTTGTATTTGTGCCTTTCCTATTCCACTGCTTGACAACCACTGTTGGTTTGTTTATATCATGGTATTCTAGCAATTTGACAAAAGAAGCTAATAGCATACGTACCAGATCTAAGCTCTAAGTACTGGGTCTGATGTAGTACCTCAGCATGGCTGCTATCTAATGACTGAAGCAGGTAAAAGATAAAGTACCTGGTTCAAAACAACAATTAATGTTAGACAAGGACATATTTTTTAACTAATATATTTCTGTTTGTTTCTAACATCTATAATGATGGAAGCCCTTGGGTCTTAAAGGAACTGGTAAAGATGGAGATTGTAATGCATTTTTTTTTTCTTTTTGATGTTGTTGATATTATAGAATATAAATGAATAACTTAAGAGATCTAACAACATGTCTTGATGCAACAGTAGGAAAGAAAATATAGAAGAGAATTTTAAGTGCAGAAAAAAAAAGAAGCCGAAACAGGATGAATATAGTTGGTCTGATTGAAATAACAGGGAAGGTGCCCAAATAAATTCATGAATATATCAATTAAATAAGTAAAATGCTGGATTATAGTAGCTACAGTAGTTTTCAGAGGAAATTACAACCAGCATTATCACCATTGCTATCATCAATGTTTTAATGCTTACTTCTCCATACTTGCATCAGTCTGATAGAATTCAGAGGCAGGTGTTTTACAGCTAGATGCTCTTCTTGTTACCAACCCTTCCAAGCAAAATAATATTTCCCCTTGTCTGTAGTACATGGTTTTCATGGAAGACTACAAACAAATGATGATGCTCGTAAGATGGCAATGTGCTCACAAGCAGCTATCACTCTCTCACACTCTCTCTCTCTCTCTCACACACACACACATGTAAATATGATTGTGTTTGTATATGTATGACAGGCTTCTACACATCACATCTTCCAAATCCACTCATAAGGCTTTTATCAACCTAGCACTATGGTAGAAGACACTCGCTCAAGGTGCTGTATAGTGGGACTGAACCTGAAACCTTGTAATTGGGGAGTGAAGTTCTGGATGATGCAGCTATGCCTGCACCTATACATAGCGTTACTGTACCTTGTTTGGGAAAATAAAATATTACCATAACAACAAAGAAAAATATTTTTTGAGAGCAATAATAATTGTTATTGCACTGAATGGGTGTGAAATCATTTATATTAGATGCTGACAGTGAGAGAAAAATCATGACCTTTTCGAATGAAATGTTATAGAAAGCTACTTCACATTCGATAAGCAAAACATCAAACTAACAAGGGTGTTAAAAAGTAAATAGTTTGGAGGATTTGTAAATCATGAAATTCTTCTGTCAATTGTCAAAAGATGGAATATGAAGTGGTTAGGTCATGTAACACAACACTGTGACACTCTGTTTCTAGCAAATATTGTTGTGAATGTTACCTCTCCTTTTCCTCCACTCCCATACATCCATGTGAGTAATTGAGCAACATCAATGACTGAACAGGAACAAAGATGGTAGAAAATTTAAGGTTGACTGATGACCAGGAAATATGATTGAGAAGGTTACATCTCTTGCTGTGCACCTATAGCCTTCTTAAGGCTATGAATTTCTGATTGATTGATACACATGTGTATATATCACCAGTTATTTATCAATCAGCCCACCTAGTTTTCCATTATGTATGTATGTATATATATATATATATATATATATATATATATATATATATATATATATATATACACACACACACATATATATATATATATATATATATATATATATATATATACTATGTATGTATATATGTATATGTATGTATATGTATATATATATATATATATATATATATATATATATATATATGTATGTATACATGCATGTATATATATATATGTGTGTATGTATGTAATATGTATAAACTGTATGTATATATAATATGTATGTATTCATATATATATATTTATTCATAATATATATATATATATATATATTAACCGTTTATATCTCTATCAGGCAATCAAACTATCTCTGTCTTTCTCTCTCCCCACCAGCCCCACACTCTACATCTATCTATTTATTGTATTTTTATGAATATATTGGTATTTCAGCTGCATCGCTTAATAATAACAATGTATAGTTTCTTATAGAGGATGAATTAAATATTGGCTCTTTATCCTCTTGTTCACAGAAAGTCAAAAAAAATATTCCAGGTATATTTACTACAGAAGGGTTTTGTTATGCAACCCAAATACAATTTCCTAGTATCATGTCATTTGAGGAAAGTCAATTGCACAATGTGTTCTCTCGTGGGTCGTTACCTTCTTACTAAGCCTCCAAGAATCCTGAATATTGCATGATATAGTCTTGAATAAATCATAACAGTAAATAATTAATAATAATAATAACAGTGATGATGATGATAAGAAGAAATGAAGATGAAGAAGGAGCAGGAGGAAAAGGAGGAGGAGGGGGAGGAGAAGAAGAAGAAGAAGAAGGAGAGTGTTTTAGCCTATTTAGTTTGGTGTAAATCAGTATTTGCTATTATATTTCTGTGTGTATTATCACCATCATCATCAACAGTGATCTATTTTTCCTTATTAGTATGGGCTGAGCAGTTTTTCTGAGGTACTATTTCATGGCCTGATTCCCTTTTTATCACCATCCCCTTTTATCAGCTTTTACAACTTGCAAGGACACAGTGCACTTATTCTGAAACCAACACATACATACACACACACGTATAAGGTACTGTTCACTTGTTCTTAGGATTAGCAAAATAGTACTAAATCTAGCATGATACAAATATGATTAGCTACCTTAAGTTTACAGTCTGAATGATTGCTGGAGCTTACATGGTATGCTATACAAGCCTGTTGAATTAATGCACTGTTTGAGCACGGAACTCTAAGTAGCTCATGTTTATGCATATATGTATATGCTCAACATCAACATTATCATCATTTAACATCCGCTTTCCATGCTAGCATAGGTTGGACGATTCGACTGGGGACTGGCGAACCAGATAGCTACATTGGACTCCAATCTGATCTGGCAGAGTTTCTACAGCTGGATGTCCTTCCTAACTCCAACCACTCCGAGAGTGTAATGGGTGCTTTTTACGTGCCACCGGCACAAGGGCTAGTCCAGCGGTACTGGCCACAGCCACACTCAAATGGTGTTTTTTACATGCCACCTGTACAGGAGTCAGTCCAATGTTTTGTTCACATGCCACCGGCACAAGTGCCACTTAGTAAAAGCTGGAAACGATCACGCTCAAATAGTGATTTTTACGTGTCACTGGCATGAGAGCGAGATCGTTGCTCTGGCAGTGATACCGCTCGGATGGTGCTGTTAGCACTCCACTGGCACGGGTGCCAGTCACCAAATTTGGTTCAGTTTCGATCTTATCTTCCTAAGTATTTTTAAGCACAGACATGGATATGTAATTAAGCAGTTTTTCCCAACTTCATGGTTTTGAGTTTCTTTCTCCCCACTATATATGAAGCAAATGTCTTCTATTATAACTCTGGGATGATCTAAGCCTTGTGATTCACTTATTAGATGGAAACTGAAAGACACCTGTTTGTGTGTATGCGTTTGTGTATCCTAGTTTTTTCCTTGATATTGTATAGTAACTGTAAACAGGCATTGCTGTCATACAAATGGAGTTGTTTGCTCCTATCTTCCATGAGAACATATCCAGCCATAAGGAATTATTATCTTGTTGGGAAACTAGTGAGAATTGGCAAAAGGAAAGGTATCTGCTCCAATGAATTTTGTTTGTTAATAAAAAGTCATAGAAAAGTGGATATTAAAGTGAAAGAGATGATGATGATGATGATTTAACATTTGTTCTTGCAACTATCTAAAAAGAGTTATACCTAGACGGGATCCTTTAAGAAAATATGGATACTAAATAAACCCCCTGTACAAAATTAGCTTCTGTTTGATTAAAATGGCCTGTTTTTCCTTTTTTTTTTTTCTTTCTCTTTTTTCTCTTTCATTAAGGACAACATAAAGTGAATGTTTGTAAAATGCCATTCCCTGTAAATTGGGCACTGAGCTTGAAAGAGACAAGACCTGCTAACTTAGTTAAAAGTTACATATAGATAGGCCAAGTAGCAACATTGTTCCCATTTCAGTCCAGAGGCTTTATGGTGTAGTGGGATGGTTTATCTAAAATGAGTAATGTATCATATATATATATATATATATATATATATATAGGTCAGAGTGCTTTACCCTGTGTACTGTGCTTCATTTGTCACAGTTGTCAGTACAACTACCATATAATCAGGTATCATCTCATGTTGTTGACATTGCAAAACTGAAGCTAATTAGTAAATTTATTTAAACACCTTTCAGGAATTTATAGACATTTGATATTCTTACTTTACTTGCATTTATCATCCTTTTGTTACCATATTTCTGTGGAAATATACTGCTTTTATTTCAATTAATTTTGAAAATAATGAAAGATTTAATGAAATAACAAACTTATTAATTTAAAGTTAATACAGTGTGATTTAAGGAAGATTGTTTAGTATTACTGGTATTTTTGAGCAACAGTGTAGGGGTATCTTTCATTTTTATATATCTTTGGACTATAATATCATCAACTTCATCATTATTTTAATGTCCATGTTTCTAAGCTTGTATGGATCAGATGGAATCTATTTTGACAGATTTTCTATTCTTTCTGTTTTCAACTCCCACATGTTTCCAATGAGGCAAATTTTTTCTCCTTGGTTGGCCATGTTTTTGCAGGAGATTGATGACACCACTTGTATAACAGTGACACTTGTTTATAACTATCATGCAATATCAAGACAAAATGACTCAGGCACACACATATGATAGCTTCTTTCAGCTTCAGTCTATCAAATCCATTCACAAGGCTTTGTCCAGCCCAGGGCTATAGTAGAAGGTTATTGCTCAAGATGCTATGCCTTCAGATTCAATTTGAAAGTATTTGGCTGTGGTGCAAATTTGTTTTACTCAACAGCCATGCCTAGGTCTATTCGTTTATTTTGTAAGATGGAAGGATTTTATAAGGAGACATGTGGGAAATAGTCTACTATTTCTAACATTTTCATGCAACAGTGTAGTAGTTTCTCTCATTGGCACATTTATATGATCGGTGTTTTTCCCTTCATGGCGTAGTTAAATTGCTCAAATCTGTAGTTTCTACCTCTCCTCACAACGATTTAGATGTATTGAAAATAGCAAAATTGCATGACAGCTGATAAATTAGGTTATATAGATCTATATATCCCTTTTCTTGTACTGTTATAAGAAATGTATGATGTGAATGCACTGCGTTAGGGAGTTTAGGTGAAAAATGGTCTATAAATATATCTATGTATTTATGGTTAACGTAGAAATTGATAACATGATAAATGACCGCCAAGACAGTCTGTTGGAGCTGCACATTTGAGTCAAGGTTCAAAAAGATTGAGAGCTTGTGCGTCTCAGAATGACTGCACACACATGCATATGAATGCTCGTCCACACATATCTGAAGTGTGCATATGTTCATGTACATCTCTGTGTGTGTCTTCCCTTCTATCTTCCCTTCCAGTACGTCTTTTTATTTTGACCTTAATCCATAATTTGCTATGATTTCTTTGTATACACAAATACACACATAGATATATACATATATATGATATATAATATATGTTATTTATACATGCACGCACACATATATACACTCACATGTGTATGCAAATGTGTATACATTGAAATACACAGATATATATGTAGACTAGTGCGTACACATATATAATCCCAGAGTAAACTTATTCTTAAATAAGTGCTTAATGTTTTATTCTTTTTATGTGTGTGTGTTTGTTTTTCTCTTTTTTTCTTTCTGTTTTGTCTTTTTCAATAAACCATCTCTCTTGGAGAGTTTCCCAGAATAAATGGCTTTGTGGTGGAATCGGAATAGAGCAACTTTGATGCATTATCTGACAATTTCCTTACTATAAATACCATGCCATTCAATATGTGATCAGTGGAAGGACTTCTTGAAATTCTACCAATTTTCTTTTGTCTTTTACTTATTTATTTATTTATTTATTGTTTTGTTTTGTTTGCATTTCACTTCAATTCATTATAGTCTCCTTTTGGTTGAATTTTCATTATAGTTTGTTGTATTGTTTGTCTGCTTTTTACCATGTTATTTATTTATTTATTTATTTATTTTGTATAGCTTTTATGATTTGAAGCAAATATCATTACTGTCAGCAACCGCAGCATCATCATTATCACACTCATCACCATCAGCGGCATCCTCCTCATCCTCATCATCACCATCAGTGGCATCATCATCATCATCATCATCATCATCATCATCAGTGGCAGTATAATAATCACCACCACCACAATCTGTAGTGGCATCGTTATTGTCATCATCATCATCGCCATCATCAACTGAATCAGTACAGCTACTTCTATGTAGTTGTTGCTCAATTGTGACAATCGTCAACATCAACAGCATGATCTATGGCTGATTGCACATACAGTTGATCAGTGTGAATGTAAAGTGGTGGTGGAGGGATAAAATGGTAATGTGGATCTGGTCATGAGAGCATTAACAACAAGGCAAACCACAACCATCCCTGATAATCACTCAGATACATTGATAACCAGTATAATTCCAACAAAGGGAGCATCTATAGGGTTGCTTGACTTGTTAGAAATAGTAGCATCAGTATCCCCACAAATTGTATACTTATCACTTAAAATAAGGAAGGACACATTAGACAGTGTATGATGCTGCTACTGCAATAGTTGGCATGTTCTTAGCTGGAACTTCTTTCATCGTCACCAATGTGTTATTCATTTTTTTGTGACAGCAAGATAAGATCTAAAGAAGATTTGGCACTTGTTTCTTGTAGGCTGTGTGGCTAACTAGAGTATAGATATCATTTTTGGCTCTGGCTTGTTGCTGACATATTGTTCAACAGATCTCAGTTTGTGCTATTTCAAAATATTTGGGTGTTTCAGTGACACCTGAAAAATTGACCTGGTATTTGATATGCTTTTAATTTCTTTGCATTCAAATGTCCTATTTCATGAATGTCATCACCATTGCTGTCATTATTATCATATTAACATTCAATTTACACATGTTAGATGGCTTGGACAAAATTTGGATGAGTGCATCACTAATGCAAGCTTTAGTCCTGGTTATTTTACATGCTAAAAATTTTTTATTCGCAACCACATAACAGGTTCAGCCACATTGTGTGGTACCTTGAGCAAGTGTCTTCTGTCACTGCCCAGGTTGACTGATCCTTTGTAATGGGATTTGGCAGATGAAAACTATGCAGAAGCCTCTGTGTGAGTGTGTGTGTGTGTGTGTGTGTGTGTGTGTGTGTGTGTGTGTGTGTGCTCATTGTCATCATTATAATGTCCACTTTTCCATGCTTGTGGGGCCAGATGAAATTTTTTAAGGCAGATTTTCTTTGGATGGATACTCTACCTATCACCAAACCTCATCTGTTTCTATGCTAGCTATCTTTCCCATGCGTAGTCAGGTTTTTAAAATTTTCTTATAGAAGACTGGAAACAAATGCTACCACTTATGTGTTAGTGATGCTTGTTTACAATCATTATGTAATGTCAATTCAGGGGCGCGCGCACACACACACACACACACACACACACACACACACACACACACAAGTATCTATATGCATGTGTGTGCAGAAATGTTGACATTCAATTGTTTCACTTCAGTGAAGTAATAAATGCTTATTATTACTTGTTTGACTTTATGACTGGTTGTTATGCATAATAATTAACATTAACATAGTTCCTGGAAAATGGTAATTTATCAAATTAAGTAATCCCTAGCAATATTAGATCTAATGGCTAGATTAAATACTAGATTGTTCCATGAAATATTGTTTTACTTTTCCTGTTTTGAATCTTCTCAGAGAATTTACCATTTCTGAGCACCTCATTATGGTATTCAGCCACCCAAGTAAAACTATCTTCATCATTATGTACTGAGGTGACCCATTCACTAACATTATCTTCTACGTTCACTGAGTTGATGAGCAGGTGATTTGATTACCTGTGTAGGTACACTAATTTCTCATTTGGTTTGTGGTAAACTCTTGCAAGTCAGAAATGAAATGGAAAATGTGAGCTTTGTACAGCTGTTTTTATAGTAATAGCACTATGAAGGAATTTCTAAAAATATAGAGATAAGCGTTTCTCAATAGCATTTGTATAGTATTTCTGTATTTATTCATACTTCAGATCATTTAAGAGAAGGCAGGCTTACAATACTAGCTGAAAGAGCAGAAACATGAAACTCAAAAGTAATGACAATTCAGAGTCTTTTAGTTGTGTGAGTGTGTGTGTGTGTGTGTGTGTGTGTGTATTAGAGTTTATGGCTTACATAGATTAAAAAGGGCAGCGTCCACTAACACTTTTTAGGACCTGAGGGATGAATGAAGGAAATTTTAACCCCAGACTGGAAACCTAATCTGCATGCTTGTATTGGCTTGCATTCCAACATCCCAAACAATGGATAGCACCCAGCTATGTTTTAAATCTAACATGGTGTATCTGATGGTGTGCTCCTGCTGGACAGCATACATAGGATCAACCAGGAGACACCTTCACTACCTCCATTCATCTTCCCACACAGCCTCAGTCTCGACAATGAGGCCTACATCAAGTGCCTGGAGGAGGTAGTGCTGCCCTGAGTCAGGTGAGTGGCTGCTGGAAAACCCTATGTCTGACAACAGGATTTTGCACCATGCCACACAAACAGGAGATTCCAGTCATGGCTGTCAGGCAATTTCTGAAACCACATCACCTCTAACATCTAGCCACCTAACTTCCCAGATTGCAACCCCCTTGACTATTATGTGTGGGGCACAGTTGAGCGAGAGACCAACAAAACTCCTTGTAACACAAAAGATGAACCAAAGGCAAGGATTATGGCAGCATTCACCAACTTAATCAAGGAGACCATCCAGAAGAGCTGCATGAGATTCTGAAGTTGTCTGGAGACTGTGGTTGAAGCCAATGGTGATGTTATTGAATAAATTTACTCTTTAGTATTTCCAGATATTTTCATCTAATTTTGGCAAATGTATCTGTTACAATGAGATCATCATCATCATCATCATCGTTTAACGTCCGCTTTCCATGCTAGCATGGGTTGGACGATTTGACTGAGGACTGGTGAAACCGGATGGCAACACCAGGCTCCAGTCTGATTTGGCAGAGTTTCTACAGCTGGATGCCCTTCCTAACGCCAACCACTCAGAGAGTGTAGGAGATGACAGTGTTATTTTTATTTTTGTATAATTTAGACAACAATTTATTCACCACACCCTGTGTATATATATATCAGTCTATCTAGTTATCAATCCATTTATCTGTCTGGTTATCCACCTACCAACCTATCTATTTTTGTACATCCTTTCAAAGATGTTTAAAAGTTTTGAAGCCTTTAAAACATATCTTTGAACTTTCTAAGATTTTATATCTATGATTTTTAATAAAGAAAATCCACCACCCTATTACAGAAAATTAAACCTCCTAATATTCTACTACCTATTTTATATTATTTTACTTTATTTCATTCTATTTCTTCCCATCTTCCTCCCTACTAACTGCGTTACCCTGTTATCTTATTAATCTATTAAAGTTATTCGAGGCCCATACTGATGCTGTTGATTAGTGCATATGTGTGAGTGATGACCAAGGTTCATTGAACTTGAATTCTCTCCTCTTCACATCAATATGTACTTCTGATTGATATGAAATGAACTAACTTAACCATATCTAATTTCAGCCAAGTGGATTTTGCCACCATTAGTTGTATGCATTAGCCAGTAGACACAACACAATATGATTGGTCAGTTTCAAATCTCAGTTTTATTTTTTGCCCATTCAACAGTTTGTCATTTTGGGCAATTGTAATCCTATTGCTAATTAACCAACCCCTCTCCCTAAACAGGAACATGTTATTATTGTTTGACCCCAGATCATTGCTGATCCCTGGGCAGATATTAGATTAAAGATATATTAAGCCATGTGAATCCTGTCTTTTCAGTTATGCTGTTTAGTTACTGGCATTGCTGTGTGATTAAGTTCAATTCCCAACCACGCTGCTTTGTGTTCAATCCCATTGCATGGCACTTTGGGCGAGTGTCTCCTACTGTAACCCATGGCTAATGAAATCCTTGTCAGTGGATTTGGTAGAAAGAACCTGAAATGAACTCATTGCATGTGTGTTTGTGTCTCCTTTTATAGCTATAAATGGACATCACCATCATACAAGTGGAGTCTCATTTCAAGTCTTTCCTTGGAAAAAATTCATGTCCAGCCACTGTGAGAACAGTTCTTCACTTGGAAACAAATAAGGGTTGGCTAAAGGAGAAAACTTACCTCAACAAATTCCATCTAATCCATGCAGGCATGTTAATAGAGTCATTAAACTGATGGTGTCTCTTTGGCTACATTATAAACACACTAAATAATTCTAATTTTGGATAAGGTGGGGAATTCTGAGATGATGGGAAGTCAATTACACCAACCCTAGTACTTGACTGGTACTTCTTTTATTCATATCAAAAGTATGAAAGCAATGCTGAGGTCTACTTTGTCTTTCATCCTTTCAAGGTAAATAAATAAGCATCAGTTAAGCACTGGTGTCAATGTAATCCACTTTCCCTTCCTCTTAAACTGAGCTTGTATCAAAATTAGAAAGAATTATTTAGTGTGCTTCTTTCCTGTTTCTAGAATGGTAGAGCAATCTTTGACTGAGATTTGCCTGCTGTTTGTAGCTGGGTGAGCAACACTGTAGAACTTTCTTCCCTTGTGGACTAAAACATTAAAATAAAAAAATGTGTTGGTCTAATGATTGAACCATTCTGGTATGAATAATGGTTTTAAATAAAAAAAACATCAACAAATAATTTTTAAAAAAATATATACATTTTCAAAGAAAATAAAATTGGAAAAAGCAAACGGAGTACTATTCTTGTCATAACAACAGCAACATCACCAACAGCAGCAGTAGCATCAGCATCAACAACTGCAACAATGGCAGCATCAAGAACTACAACAGTAAAAATTACAATACCAAGAACAATATCGTAACCAAATAATGTGTGCATTAATCAAACAAAGAGAAAGGCAGGAAAAAAAACAAGAAGAATGCTATTCCACTCCACCCCACCAATATTACACTCTCCCACCCTTTCTAAAATTAATAAAAAGAAATTTTTTAGAAAAATAATATTTATGCAGAAAAAATAAACAACATTAGTTCAGAGTAGGAGCGAGGAATAAACAAACAAACAAACAAAAAGAAAGGAAAATAAAATCCATTCATATAATAAATGTTCAACATGTAAACAACAGCAAAAGAAATAGCCCTAATAATAATAATAATAATAATAATAATAGCAATAATAATTGTATTGCTGATGATGATAATAATAATAATAATAATAATAATTATAATAATAATGATGATGATAATAATTATAATAAGAATAGCGGTAATAAGATGTGATAATAAGAATGATAATAATGATATTGATATCAGTGATGAAAGTAACATTAGCTGTGACAATAATGATGCCACTGATGCTGTTGCTGCTGCTGCTGCTGCTGCTGCTGCTGCTGATGATGATGATGATGACAACAGCGATGATAATGATGATGAAATGTAATAATATAAATTATATAAACACTTGTTGGTGTTTAAATATTTAAGCTGAGGGATTATTAAGCAATTAAAAACTAATAAAATGAAATGTTGAGTGCACATAGTCATGTTTTCATTGTGTGTGTGTGTGTGTGTGTGTGTGTGTGTGCGTGTGCATCATTGTCATATTTTCATAGTGTTGTGTAGCTACACACATATTACATGATTATAATGTGTGTGTATGTGTATATATATATATATGTGTGTGTGTGTACACACACACACACATATATATATATGCTCATACATACACATACCGCCATGAATTCATTCATAAACATTATTCCATATTCCCATTGTTCTCTTTCTGCTGCCATTGTTTGTTTTTAAAATTAAAATCTCTTTATAATCAATGCCCTTAAACCCTGTTGTGTTCATATATACTCTCTCCCACTCCTCTCTTTTTTCTCTCACCCCTCCCCCTTCCTTTCTCTCGTGTGTGCTGTGTATAAATGCATGTGTATGTGTAAACATGCACGCTTTGTGTTTCAATTCTACTTTCCTTATTACAACACTTTTCTAAAAGAGCCACTCTGATACATAACCATAGAAGAAGATACATGCCAAACACACACAAATACTTTTGGCATGTTACACACACACACACACACACATTTTTTAGGGATAAATTCACAGCCAATCAGATACTCTTGCATATGAAACTTCTTTCTTGTAGGGAACTGTCTTTCGTGCTGGTCATCCAATTATTTAGTACAGGTTGAATGAAGCCGGGGTGATAGCAGTCGTTCAGGTTTTTCAAATGGTGTTGATTATAGTGATAAGTCAAGCCTATACATAAAAGAACATTTCAGATATAACCACTGTAGCTAGAGCTACTACACTATACTTAGAGAGAGGTGTTGTGGTTACAGTGCAAGCCAATAGCATTTTGGTTCTAGTAGATGCTGAGAGTTATGGTGACACTACCAAAGACTTGGTCATTGTGGTTCATTCATTAGATACTGGTAGTGTGTTGATGTGGTATTGTATCCATATGGATGTTCTATGAAAATGTTTCAGTGCCACCAATTAGATTTGATTACAAATATGAACCTGTCATATTAGGGTAAATTTAAAAGCCATGTTTCTCTTGTAACAATTGTCTCTTGTCAATATTACTTTGCCATCATCATCTTCACCTTCACATTCAAGCATCATCACCACCACTACTATTGTCATCATCACCATCATAACAAATCATTTGAGTGTCAATCAGTCACAATACTTTGTGATATTTAGTTACAGCTATCCTTGTTCTAAGTTAAATTTCTGCTGTGGTTAAGTTTACTTTTCATCTTTTTGAGGGTAGATGAAGTAAAGCACTAATCAAGTACTGAGGTCGATACAGTTAACTGTAATCAACCTTTTCCAATTGTGGTCTAGAATCTATGTTAGAAAAAAATAACTATTACTGTTTAAAAATATAAAATAAAATCAAATCATCATTATTATTATCATCCTTTTGAGATCAATGAAATTAATTTCCAATTGAGCACTGAAATTGATTCAATCAACAAGCACTTGCTCTCACAAAATATCAGCCCCCCCTCCCCTGTTCCTTTAGTAGAGAGAATTATTATTATTATTATTACTACTGAGTGAGAGTGCAGTGCATGCCATCAATGTGACATTGAGATAAAATATACGCAGGCCAGTATACCACCCACCTGACAAGGGTACATCAGGCACATGCATCACAACCATATGTGCACAACATGGTGATCTCATCTCAAGGTAAAAAGCGCATGAGCTTGCAGGTGGAGCTCAGTTAGAATTTTCTTCAGGTCGAGTAGCCCATCTCACTCAAAAGGTCCCTGAATAAGGGACCCTTAATGTTTCCAGCAGTGAATTATCCAAACCTCAAAGAATTTCTCTCAACATATGGCTATGATGCTCCCCCACTAATTCTGCTCATGATCAGAGATGCACATATCGTCAGCCACTAAGGGACATGCTCAACTGGTTAAGGTAAAAAAACTGACAAGCAAATCTGTGGTATTGAACAAAATATTTGTTGTAGCCCATCTTTTATACCAAAGTGAAACAATGTACATGATAGCATTTCCAATCAATTAAGATCAGAATCCATGAGAACCACTGTCTGGTACTGCATCAGGACATACAGAATATTTGCTGCAGCCCAGCTTTTATACCAAGACAAAATAATTATTACATATTATTATTATTATTAAAGTGGTGAGCTAGCAGAATCATTAGCACACTGGGCAAAAATGATGCTTAGCAGCATTTCGTCTTGTATTCATGTTCAATTCCACCAAGGTGGAATTTACCTTTCATCCTTTCGGGGTCAATAAAATAAGTACCAGTTGAGCACTGGGGTCGATGAAATCAATTTATCTCCTCTCTCAAAATTACTGGCCTTGTGCCAAATTTGTAACCGTTATTATTATTATTATTATTATTATTATTATTATTGGTTATCACAAGTACACTGGTAATGCAGACATAGATCACAAGCAATTAAAAATGTTATTGCCGTAACTTTCTGCTGAATCCTTTGTAGCCTTGTTTTCCTTTCTTTTCTTTTTTTGTCTTCCTTTCATCTTTCACTGTCAAATAAACTGTGGGCATAAAATAGGCTTGTTTCAATCAACTATATCTCCTCTCTTAAAATTTTTATCAATGTAACTCTATGGTAAACAATTATTGGTATTTATACAAATAAATAATAAAAGAATTATTGGTGTTATTACACTTATTCTCTTTTGTTCTTTTTTCCTTTTTGTTTAGATCATTGTATAGCAATACTGGTAGAGCGCCAGACAAAATGCTTTGTGATATTTAGTAAAATTTCTTCGTTTTAAGTTCAAATCCCTCTGGGACTAACTTTGCCTTTCATACTTCTGGGTTGATAAATTACCACTCAGTGAGGATGATTCAACTGACTTTACCCCCCCCCCCCAATTTTTTTTTCCCTTTCACTTTTATTAGAAATAATTGTTCAGATCATATTTATTTTAATTTATTATTAGTAATTACTATAGAACAGTATCAAAGTTTTAACTACCATCATCAACAAAACTATCAATGAGCAGAATTTGAACCGAGAATCTAAAGGGATGTTACTAAATACTGTAAAGCTTTTTGTCTGATGCTGCAATGATTCTATCAGATTCTCCAGCCTTGGGGCAAATCGTTAGCATGCAGGGCAAAATGCTTAGTAGTGTTTCGTCTGCCATTACATTCTGAGTTCAAATTCCACTGAGGTCGACTTTGCCTTTCATCCTTTCAGGGTTGATTAAATAAGTACCAGTTATGCACTGGAGTCGATGTAATCGACTTAATCCCTTTGTCTGTCCTTGTTTGTCCCCTCTAT